>NW_008658584.1:9188-44826 GCF_000695815.1 Acanthisitta chloris | reverse complement strand
GTTTTGGCTGCAGCATGCATCAGGAAATCAAAGGCACAGGGGACCCCATCCAGCTCAGACTGGACTGAGATTGGTGCCGTTGGAAGGCTGCTCTGCTGCCAGCAAACAGCCATGGCATGGACCTACGAGCTGGAGAGGGGGAAGCCCAGCCTGCAGCACACCTCGCCGCCTCGCTTGCAGCTCGTGCTGAGAAGATCATGTTTACATACTCAGGGCATGAATAAAAGTGAAATTTTCCAAACTATTTTAATGTAAATACAGGGGCGTCCACAGCTAACCAGCATGGCAGCTTGACTGGGACCACTGCCAAGGAACAAATTTAATGCAATGTATTTCATTTACCCCTGAACAATGGGTAAATGGCACTCTCTTGCTGTCTCAATGGCGTACCCACCGCTGTCTACGTGTCTGCCCACAGGTGTTATGCACTACGAACACTTACCGTCTGTTAACATAAATTTGTTCGCTTGTGTTTGCTTCCCTCTTCCAGCCTGGCTGCTAAAGCCTATCAAAGGTCCCAAGCCAAACAAGTACAAACACCGCTCACAAAGTGTGTAGGCAGCAATTAAAGCACACTGAGGTAGGGTGCAGCGCTTTAATCATGCTGGCCAGTGGCCAAGGAGCTGCAGAAGTGAACTGTGCTTCCCCAGCCATGGAGGAGGAAGGAGGAGGAATTCCCTTCATGCCTCCAATGTGTTGATATCCAGAGTGCTCCTTCATTTCAGTGCTGTGCCCTTGTCCCTGCATTTCTACCTGTCAGTGGACATTCACATGCCTATTCTTAAAATTTGCCTTCACTGGAACTATTCTTGCAACTAAATAGTAGAAGTAGCTCCAGATTTTTCTCCTGACAATTATTTGTGACCAGCAAGCAAGCTGGTACTGTAGTGAATTTATTTGAACAAAGATGATGGCTCTTTGTTGGTTTTGTGAAAAATCTATGAAAATTCTGGGCCACAACAAAAACATAGAAAATATGTTGCTGCTATGCAATAACGGGGAGGAGAGAGTTATTTTAAAATATCAAACTAAGATATTTTATCAGGCTTCAAGAGGAGCATGCACAGACACAGCTTTCTGAATTGTAACCTAAATATTTTTTACCTTCTGAGACAAAACTCCGTGTATAATAATGATGACTGGTAGCAAAAAAAATCTAATTCTGTGAGGTTTTCTTTCTAGTATTTTTGTTCCATTATTGAGTTTATACATTACAATAAGGAAATAGATTCAGCTCATGCAATTTTGTCTTTGGACATAAACATGGAAAAAAATAATAATCACATGGTTCACTGCAGTGCTCCCAAAACTTTCAGCTTTCTGTTTGCTATCCTATTGCTGTGAAACGACCAGAAATGCATCCCAGATATTAGCATACAAATAGTATGTATAATTCAGTATGAACTGAATTGTTTATAAACATCAAACATTATTTATAGCTCTTACACACACACACATCACCATGGAAACAAAGTAATTGCTATACCATTAGGACACAATTTCTCTGTGCAGTGAGGGAGAATGGCAATTTATCTGCATCTGGGTGGTTTCACATTACTGCTCATGGTCACAGATCTCTCCTCCAAAGCATCTTTTGGATGTGGAATTAGTTTTGATTACTGAAGAAAAGATTAGATCAATATAATAGTGAGATGAGTTGAAATAGAAGAGCACATGTGAAAACACTGCAGTTATTGCCCAGGAGTGATGTGAACTATTCAGTGATGGGGATTCAAAGACACACTGAGGAATTTCAAGCCCAGTCAAAGGTCACTGTAGGCCAGAGTTTCCCATCTTGCCATTGCTGATGGTCAATGGTTGCTGCCATCTGCTTGCTGCTTGTCAGCCTCCATGAAGTAGCAGTATTGATTACAGATTCAAAAGGTAAAAAAGTTAGCAAGCAGAGAAATCCTTGTTTATAATTCTTCTAGTAAGGGCAAGGACTGAATGGACCAGAGAAATGTTTTTCGTCTTTAAAGAGAACTGTGTAAATTCAGTGCCGATATTCAAAGGTAAACAGAGCTTTATCAGAAGAACATAGGGGCAGAGTTTGTAAAGGACAGCTCTGCCTGCACGTAGAGAGAGACACCAATGGGAATTTTTAAAAGTATGAGTAAGAATATAAGGCATTAAGATCACTGGTTTCCATCTTGCACTTGAAATGGAGGCTGTGATATGAAGAACCTAGTAGTGTTAATGGCAAGATTATCACACCTTAGCAATGACAGCTTCCTATTTGGTCATATCTTCCTAAAAAGAGCACTTTAAGAGAGTTAACGGAAAAAGGATGGTAATTCATGACAGTGTCATACCAGATGGTATTAAACCATGCTTTGAACTGATCATATAGGTTTTCACACCAGAAAACACAATAAAATTCTCAGCTGAAATTATCACGCTTTTCAGCCAAGATGTGTAAGGTCGAGCAGAGAGGATTCTTGTACTTTTGATGAAAGGTTCACACTGAGGTTAATTCTGCAATATTATTGCAAGCAAAACTCCTGGAGCTGTTAAGACAGTTTCAGGTTTAATCCAAAAAGATTGTACATAGAAAGTCCCATTTCACATGAATTGAGTTTATTCCCCAGCTAGATTTCCTATGAACTGACCTGCATTTTGTCTCATCAAAAAGTGCTCCTGAATTCATAATGGAAGATTCCTTTTTGCAATCTGTCCTAATAACAGTGAAGCCAGAATGACTTCTATATTTCTGACTGAGGATTTTCTCTCAGAAGACGAAAAAAAAGAGTCTTCTCCCTCCTTGCAGATGTAAATTCTGCAAAGTACTTTGGGAGCCTTTAGGATAAAAAACCTGCTCGAGTAAACATAGGGTATAATTATCATCATCTGCCTTCTCTGTGAATCCATACATTTTATATTCCACTTAAAACAGAAAAAAAATCCTCCACGGGATGTCTTCCAGCGAACCAATTTAGCTAATGAGAGTGAATATCAATGACTGCTGGCTAATCAGAATGGTATTAGCATAAATTTTACTTAATGAGGACATATTTGCCTGGTGCAGGGAGCAAAATGGTAGTGAGCAAGATTGTAAAATGCAATGGATGGGTAAGTCTCATCTGGAAAAAAATAGCAGAGCAAATAAACAGAACTGTATGTGAGGTTCCTCTTAAACTACAACTTTTTGGCATCCCAGGATTTTAACCTCACTTGAAGCTTTTCAAGCTTTTTCATTATTATGGAATGTTATCAACTCTTTAACTGTGATGAATTAAACACCCTGGGGAACAGCTTGACAAGAGATTCAATTGAACTCTTTTAACATCATGTGGGTAGGTAGATCGCTGAGAGAACTTGCTTTCTTTTTAATTTGAGGCGTGCAATACATGCACTCCGCTGCACAACAAAAGTATATTTTCCCTTTGTGCATTGTGTGAGGCTCTCTCTGAAAAATGCCCTAATACTACTCCCAGCTTCCAAAGCAGCAATGTTACATTGCCCTCTGTCTGCCTGTGAGTGATCTCGGGCGGAAAATTCCCTTTGGTCACTATTGTCTTGAAGGAGTTAAGTCCCAGCAGCATCCTAGTGCATTCTGCACACTGCATTTCTTCCTCTTTGCATAGAATCCCTATTAGACCATCTGCAAAGTCTCCATGAACAATATGAAAGATATTTGTCTACAGTAACATAAAGGGGTTAGAGTTCAATGCTCTCACAAAATATTTAATCTTGTGAAATGCTATTTGTAGTGTCATTCCTGTATATACCTGCTTTGAAATTCCTAACCTTAGATTCTTCTATGTAAAGGAATATAGGGCACAAGTGTTCTTACCTTTGATATACTATAGGATCTAACAATATTTAACTGGTGAAGTCATATTTGTTTCCAAACCTGTGTCTCAAATATGCTTGGGAACGTGGAAACTCACAATGCCCTTATTCATGACATCAAAATCAGTTCCATGGTAACACATTGTGATGACAAAATACACAGATTGCAAGGTCACAAGTCACACTTAAGAACAGGCAGGGGAGAAATTGTTAGTTTAATGAATAACATTAGCCAGTTCCAATAGGAATAAAAATGAAGAAAAAAATAAAGTGCCTAAAGTAAACACCCTTAAATGCACTTCAGAACCATTTCATCTTAAGTAGTTCTTCAAAGGCAGAAGGCTCCACAGCTTTCACCTCTATGGCAGAGACGCCCACGTTAAAAAGAAAAGAGGCGCCGTACACTAATGATGGCCCTAGCAATGCTTTTCCTCTACATGCACAGAGAGAATCAGCAACTGCAGGGAAGAAATGTTGTAAGAAAAGGAGTCATGTTAGTGCCAGGCCAAATCCCCCAAAGCAACTAATGATTCATATGCTCAGCAAGGACTGGGTTTTCACACACAGTGACAAGCCACTTTTGAAGCTTGCATTTCCTTGGCCTGTAGCCAGGTACTTGGAATATTTCTGTCACAGAACTCAACAATGTCAACAGTGGTATGGATCCTTCTGCTGAATTCGAAGTGATTCCTTCATTGCTTATTTACTGAACACTACATCACAACAAAGCAATCCAGGTTTGCAGGGGTTTAATGTGCACAGACCATCATAAGTCCCTTTGCTGCAAGGACCCCTATATATGTAGGTATGAGGAATCCTTGCAACCAGCTCATCAATGGAGTAGACAAAGCCTGCAAAAGAGAGGAATTAAAAACACAAAAGACAAAATTGCCAGCCCAGTATCCAAACAAATGCCAAGCACCTCGAAGACTTTGACATCACCATCAGATTTACTTGTGACTTCTCAGGGCAACGACAGGAAAAATTTGGAGTACTTCAAGCAAATGAACCAGAAAACTCTGTGGTTAAGGAAATGTTCTTGCATATGGCATGTCTTAGTCATTAGGTGTTTGGTCCATGAAGTCACAGTACAAAGAGTAACAAGAACACATTTGAATGGGTTTTCCCTCCTGACTCTTACATCTAAACCTTCTTTGAAATCACAACTAAAATATGTCACATACAATCTATTTGACGCGACTGTGTCATAAAATTGGCACTGTACATTCTATGCTTACCACAGTCTGAAAGGTCAACAGAGAGGATAGATTTCCTTTAACCTCTTGCTTAAATAGCATCTTATTTTTATTAGGAAAGAGGTTATTTTTTTTACTATATCATGGCAGACAGCCCTATCCCAATACATCCTTACATAAACAGCATCTGAATAGCCAAAAAAACAAATTGCAACTTAAACTCTGCAAGAAGAACCAACTCAGATTAATTTTCTTGCCGTGTATCAGAGCAAAGGCTTTGAAAGGCAGAAGCATTGCAAAATAGATCAGGGACCAGCATCTTTGATTTTATTTAAATGAGGTCAAATCACTGGATTTTTCAAAAATAATGAAACATGCTTTGATAAGGCTTAAACATTTTTAACATGTTCCTGCACTCTGGCAGTGAAGGGGATGGTAAAATTCCCTCTATATTATAGAAAATGGCTTGACAGATGCATACATACTTAACCACAGGTGGGGGGTTCTTCTTAATTTGGTGTCTATCATGTGATGCTTCATAAGCAAAGAATAGCAGGCCATGCTGCTTTATTCAATTGGGTTATGCTTTTACTCTTTCTTCCTGCGTGTGAAAAGCATAACAGAGAACTAGCAGAGCAGAAGTAAGATGTGTTTTGTTAGTTGTCTGAAGCCCTGGGGCCCGGAACCGGATAAGTCCTGATATTATACCCTGGATTGAGCAGAATAAATCCATTTTGTTTCCTCCAAACATTTAGCCATTAAAAAAATATGAGATAAAAAAACAGACTTTGCTGTCTGCATGCCTTCTTGTAAAGCTTGTATTGTGGAAATGTCAGAATCATTAGGTCATTGGCATATATTTTGCAAGCTAATGCTTCTACTTTAATTCTCACTGGGGACTGCATGTCTGCTTTTCAAATAAAACCCAGACTGAAGAAGGTGAAGAGAGCTTAAAATGATGCTGGTAACGCTCTGTGATGGCTGATAACACTTCAGGATATGAATAATTAGGAAATATCAGCCAAGGTTCATACAACTACTGCTATTAAAGCACCAAGCCCCACAAAAGTAATTGGTAAGTGTTAAAATTGCCTCATATTTGTGGCTTCTTTTAAATGTGCACAGAGATGCATGACTGTATAAAGTTTTAAAATAAATACAACAAAAGAAGTAAATTTCATATGTGGAATCATGCAAATATTAGGAGAAGCACAGAGGGTTATACTTCAGAGAAGACAAGTGGATGAATTTGCTTCCGAATCACCCAAGACAGATGCAGAACAAGTGGTCATGGAAACACAAGCCCCGTTCCAAAAATAGCTGGTTGTCTCTCAAAACACATATCACTGATAAAATCTGGCATGAATTGAAGAAAGAGGTTAATACTAGTAGACATAATAATGCAAGTAGAAACACTCTCAACTCGCAACTGGATAAATAGGTCTTGAACTTGCAGCAGTTACTCCTCTGCCTGAATGCTTACTCCCCAAATCAGCTTTTCAGCTCTTTGCAGACACACACATGTGCTTTATTCTGTGATCAAGCCCAGAAGCAACTCTCCTCCAGAAAGATGGATTCCTTCACTTCAAGTCCTTCTCTTGCAAAAGTCAACCTGGCTCCCCTGTGCAAATCCTGCAGCCCTGCCAAAGGCTCTCAGTGGGGAATGGGACAGGGTTGGCACTGCCAGGCTTTCCACCTTGAGCTTGAGGCTCTAATGAACCCCAAACAGCCAGGCAAAACCCAGCCAAAACCACCGAGTGCTGCCTCGTTTTTATAGCATGGCCAGTTCAAACTGTTTGAAACCACAGGTTTAGCAGGATTTTGATATCAGTTTATAAACCAGCTCAGATTTATCTGAAAATAAATTTAGGTTCAGTAGGCAAGTTAGTGAACTTGAACAAACTTTCAGACAAATGCAGTGTTTATCCTGAATTTCTACAGAAATCCTCAAACTAAACGAATCTCATGCAGTTTCTGTTTTCATTGTACACATCTTGCACAGCCCTAGCTAGTTGAAGATTTATGGGTCTGTTTTTACATTTCTGATCCATATTTCATGGGTCCATTCTTGATATCATTCCTCCAGGATATATCCTGATCAACTTTTACAGGAATTTCATATACTGTGACACACTGTCTTAGAGTTACGTTGCTCCAAAACATAGGAAAATCAGCTGTGCACACTGAAAGATGTCATTTCACCTGGCGTTTTCCAAGCTATTAATTTAACTTCTGAGCGCTTAAATAAATGAAAACTTCCCTGAAAACTTTTCTGAAGTGAAAATGCAAGACCCAAACAGGTTGTGGACATAGGCATAAGTAATCTCTGCAGCCAACAGATCTGATATATATTGTAAAACCTGAATCTTGCTCTGACAGAGAAAACTTTTGAAGTTTAATCAACACCTTTCTTCAATCTGTTCTCCTTTGTATTTGTTTTACTTTAAATCAGTCTGACTCCACAACTATGCAAAACCTATTCTGTGTCATTCCTCTGAAATCATATGAGACTTGTATTATTCTGTACAAATAACAGATGAGTTTCCAGGCTTTCAGCTCTTGTCTGTAAGTGCCTTCCCCTTCTCCACTGGGTGTGATTATCAGTAAATAACTCTTTAGAATAGCTAAACAGACTTTTACTCAATTTTGTTTATGACTCATTCTTGTCTTTCAATTAAGCATATTAAGAAAAGATGAATCACTAAGAGCTCAAATAGTGCGATAAAATAGATTTCAGAATGCATGTGTAAAAAACGTTAAAAATATAATCTCTGTAATGTAAATAATTCTGTTAAAGCAGCATCTCTGTCAAACAGCAGAATGTCATCTCAAGCATCAGTACCTCCAGTAAATGTCTGTAGACTCTTCAGAGAGGAAACGTTCACAGAGAAATCGTGGAAGGCAAGTAAGTTTGAAATAATTTTCAAAAAGTGAAGATAGATTTTCAGAAACAGTTTTGAAGATAAATTTTCTCTGATTCTTAGCTGAGCAGTACATCTCTTTATTCTTGACTGCTATACAAAAATAGTGTGCCAAGTATTGGCCTCAGGTATTTTCCTTTCCAGATCAAGCACAAGAGCAACTGGAACATGATTAAAAAGAAGCCCAAGTTATTTCTCCTGTGAGCATGATGGCCATATTTTTGTGGGTTAGAGCAAAGGAGGACACATGCTGCAAGAGAACTAGTCATCAAAAAGGCATGGAGCAGTTTCATTTCAACCTGTCCTTAGGTAGAGCTGACTTTGGGGAGAGCCCTCTCTGCCTCAGTTTCTTACTAATTTTCACAGTTTGAGTATTCTAGAAAAGGGTCTACATAGTTTCTAAGTCACAATGAAAACTTATTACTGGAGTGGTGATTCCTCCTGAGCATTATCTGGTACCACAAATTTGGAGGCAGGATCTAGAACCTGAGGAGAAGATAAAGGGGTAAATCCAGGGTTCATGTCAGTCACAGCACTGCTCCAATACATCTGGCACACAACTGGAAGAAATTCAAGAAATATTTTCTTCTTCATGAAGACAGTGAGAGGGCGGAAGGTGAAAGTGGCTATTATTACATAGTACTGGGTCAGAAGCACTAGATCTGCTGAGAGATCAAACTAGTTGCTGTTCTAAATTACAGAAATCAAAATGGGAATAGACGTTTCCTAGGAGAGATAGAAAGATGAAAATACTTCTGAGGTATTTAATACAATTTTTGTTGACTGTGACTGATTAAATCTGTAATCAGATTTTGATTTGGCTCTGTGGATCACAGAACCAAAACTAAAGAGGAAGACTGATCTGATTTAGATACCAAAAGGAAGCCCACAGAAGATGTAAGCAGGAAAAAGCTACCCAGGAGAAACAGAGGCACTGCTTCATCTGGCAGGAATGGAGCTGGGAAAGACAACACTTAGATGGAGCTGACACTAGCAAAGGATGGGAAATACAAGAAAGGATTTTTGTACATTGCCAGCAAAAGGAAGGCTAAAACCAGCATGGGCCCATTGCTCACTGGGATCTAGTGACAAAGGACATCTAAAAGGCTAAGTTACATGATGCCTTTTTGCCTCAGTTTGCACTGGTAGGGTTTGCCCTCAGGTCTACCAGGTCCCTGAGCCTCCTAGCAGAGTCCATGGGCATGAAGCAGTACTCTCAGCAAAGGAAGATGAAGTTAGGGGTCGCTTAACCCATTTGGACATACAGAACTCCATGGACTGGAGCAAATGGGTCTGAGGGTGCTGAAGGAGCAGCCAAACATCATTGTGAGGCTGCTCCCTGTCCTTTTCAGAAGGTCATGGCAGTTGAGGGAGATTTCTGCTCACTGGAAAAAAGCAAATACCACACACCTGTTCAAGAAGATAGCAAGGAGGATAGTCCAGGTCAATCAGCCTCACAGTAGCCCCTGGGAAGGTTATGGAGCAAATCCTCACAGAAGCCATTTCCAGGTATGAGCAGGGCATGGACAGTAACTGGGAGCAGTCAGCATAGACTTACCAAGGGCAAAGGACAATGACCAAATTCACTGCCTTCTCTGACATGGTGACCAGCCCAGTGGACAAAGGCAGTGGGGAAGGCAATGCATGTTGTATAGCTTGGCTTTAGCAAGGCTCTGACATAGACAGACCCCAGGACAAAAGAAAACAGAGTGTGCACACCAGTACTGTGAGAAATAAAAGAGAGGAAAACGTTGTGGGACTCTTTTCCTATACAGCTGCAAGTTTTTATGGGTTAGACTGGGGTGCATAAGTTATTCTCACACCTAGAGAGTGTGTACAGGCTATTAGTCAGCTGAAATTACCAAAACCATTTTGAAAAGAAAACCTATTCTAGAAAAAAAATTGATAAAAGCTTTCTTTGATGACACAGGAGTGAAATCAAACCATTATGTGTGGATACGAACTCCATGTGAAAGTATAACAAAATCTTGAAGAAATAACATTTATAATTGTTTTCTTATAAAACATTTTCAGGAAAGGGAGTACTTACTCAAGGGTGAAAATGCCAACTACTAGGTTGTTTAGAAAGTGACTACAGTAGGAAGACAGAAGCCATTAAAAGGTAGAAAATATATTCTCAGATGTTTTTAATGGCATAGAACATCTGTCAACAGAATACAAAATAAAGTTAACAGAATTCAATTTCCCTGTTACACTTGTGCCAACACATACTTAGAAGCATACTTAGATGAAAACTTAAGGAAGAAATTATGTTCTGAATCCAGCAGAGCATACTGATGCACCCTTAGAAGGGGTCTTTTGTCTGCCAGCTCCAGGAGAGGAAGGGGAAACCCTTTACCTACACCTATAGCCTACAGGAAAGATGGTAAGGGACATTTTAAAAGAGCATGGAGTGACAGGGCAAGGGGGAATGGCTTCCCACTGACTGAGAGTAGATTTAGGTTTAATATTAGGAAGAAATTCTTTCCTGTGAGGGTGGTGAGGCACTGGCACAGGTTGCCTAGAGCAGCTTCATGCTGCCCCATCCCTGGAAGTGTGCAAGGCCAGATTGAATGGGGCTTGGAGCAACCTGGTCTAGTGGAATTTGGGGCTGGAACTAGATGATTGCTAAGGTCCCTTCATAGAATCATCATGATTCTGTAATTCTATGATTCCACCTACCTCCTAAGGGGTCAAGCCAATACCCGTATAGAATTCAACATACCTACCAGGAAAGACGTTTCTTAATAACTGTATTTTGCCCCTCTCCCTCTCATCTCACTCTAAGTTCCTTTACTGGGTGGTGGCAAATCTCTTTAGAAAAAGAGTTCATATCTGTGAAATTTTAACTTGCTCCCTCTGAACACAGTGCTTTACAATAACTTTTAGGCTACACTCACACACCTGTATCCTTTCCCAAAAGGATATCTAAGTCTGGCAATATGCTGAAATTTACCAATGGTATTTTGCTGTAAATATAAAGAATGGAACAGTATCATGGACATGGAGCTGGTGGTGTAAGCTTGAAATTTAACAGACAGCAATGTAAATGTAAGAGTCAATAATTAACTTATGTAGGAAAACCAGGACTGATCTAGGGGCCCTGCTAGGCCTTGGGGGGTTACAGATGGTTATCAATATTTCTTTACTTACAGAGAAGGAAAGTACACATGAATGATAAATTTGGCAGAGAAAAATCTATCCAATCTGACTGCTGTAATTATTGATGTAAAAACTAATCTGCAAAAAATTTTAATCTGTCAAAAATGAATAGTGTATGAAAGACACTAATCATAACAATTACCTTAAGAACAGTTTATGAAGAAGATGCCCTTCCTTTGATTTTCTGATGGTAATTGCTATACAAAATTGTCAACTGAGCCCACTATGTGAGGCCTTGCAGTGACATTTTTGCAATGATGGGAATCATCAGAGACTGTAGTTAATGCTGCAGGAAACCTAACTGAAGCTGAAAGCCAGTGAATATGGACAGGAAAATGAAGAGCCTCCAGTGCTTATGCATGCACAGCCCCTGGGTTCCTCAGCTGCAGAAGCAGACTGCAAACTGCTTATGCCACTGGTAGAGAAAAGAGTTTCACAAACACATCTTTGCTTGAAAAGGTTATTCTTTCAATTGCAGATGGATGATTTACAACTAGAATATAAACCTGGAAAAGACCTTATGTCAGCAGACACTCTGTCTGAGCTTTCAATAAAGGAGAGGTAGTACAAACACCAGAGTCTGTTGTTGTTCAAGTAAATAGGTTCAAGAAAATTTCCTCAGTCTCAGACAGGATGCGGTCTGTCGCTGCGAGAGACCATAATGCAAAAATGAGACTCTGCAAAAGGTAATGCCAGCAATTAAGGCTGGCTGGCCTTCTGAATGTAAACCTATTCCTTTTAACAGCTTTGGAGGAGAAAGTTATGTGGCAGATGGTACTTTACTCAGAGGTTCTAGATCAGTGCTGTGTAAAATTGTAACACAGGAATTACAAAAGTGAGTACATGAAAGGTGTGTGGACACCAGGAGTGGAGAAGACTGGTTAAAACCCTCATTTATTTGATTCAAAATTAATGCAGATTTAAGGGGAGGAAGCCCTAACACAACAATAGCAATTGCCAAAATAGGAATATTCATAAACTGGTTGGGTGTGTGTGGAAACTCTGTAATTTTAAACAAGGTGAGACCTATAGACCACATTTGGTGTATGTAGGTTTATGTACATAGATGAATAACTACTCATGTTTTGTTTGTGGATTATTATTCCTGATTTCCAGAAATATCACCATTGAATTATGCTACCCTGAAATTTGTATCACACATACAAAATCTCTGTTTGCATGGAAGTCACCTGACTTGGAGAACCAACGATGCTGTTAATGCATTTTTGTAAATTTTTATAACTATATTGAAATGAACTAAAACAGAAGACATGCAGTGACAGTATATCACAGAATCATAGAATTTTAAGGGTTGGAATGGACCTTACAGATCATCTAGTCCCATCCCTCCCTGCCATGGGCAGGGACACCTCCCCACTAGACCAGGTTGCTCAAGGCCTTATCCAATATCACATGACTTAAAGTCTTTGTAGGCACACAATAGCACACAGAAGGTATTTGACAGCAAACACAGTTAGGAAAATCATTTGTGTCCTCTAAAATAAATTGACTCATTTCTCTGAGATCACTAAGAAAGTCCACACAAATAATGCCCACCTTAATTAAACCTGCAGAAAAGAAAGCGAAAAGACAAGTATCCTGAGGCTCCAAGATCCAAATCAGAGCAGACTAGAAATGGAGTGTGGATCAACCAAGATCAGTTTAAGAAACTGAACAAAACATCACGAAGAGCTACAATCAAGGGCTCACCAGCACAGAGCCTGATGGACAGCTATGAAGAATCTGGTGCATGATCACTTGAATTTTGTCCCCATCTACATGGAGAAATGAAAGCCCTTGGTGAGGTCAGATACCTTATTTTACTGCACAGCTATTAATGTAAGCAGCCTGACCTTGGTCAGGGATCCATTTTCCTTTCTCTCAAACTCTTCTTCTGAGCAGTCATTAGCTTACTTTGAAAATGCCAAGTGACTTTTTTGGCCAGCAACTAAAGACACAAGATGAGCCTTGCACAACTTACAGTTCAGGTAGACAACCATGATGATGGCAGATGGGAAAAGGGAGGCAACAGAAGCTGAATGCTGAGACAGGCAATAGGAAAAGAAAGATACTAATTCCCTCACTATGCTATTAATATTTTCCCTTTCCATCTTCTCCAGTATCTTCTTTCTAGACAGTTTAAAGAAAAAGGCCATCTTCTGGGGAAACTGGAGTTTAAAAAAGAGAGAGTGAAATAGAAAGGCCATCTTCTGGGGAAACTGGAGTCTGAAAAAGAGAGAGTGAAATACTGGCAAGATTCTTAGTACATATATTAATTTGCTTCAAGGAAAGCTGCCCCAAGACTATGGGGTGCAGTCATCCTGCAGTGTCTGCTCCCACTCAGTTGTACTGCTCATCCAGAACTGACCAATAGTTCAAGATCCCTAAAGTAACTTTCTAGATTTGCAAGATTTATTGTAGCCATTTGGTCCTGACCTGCTGCCTAGATTTCCCCCTCATTTTGTGCATTTAGACCTCAATGGAGGAAAATAATTTATAAATGTACTTAACTTTAAAGAGGTGATTAATGCCTAAAGACATCAATAGCAGGTAAGCACATAATTACTTAGGTCTAAAATAAAGATGAGATTTGTACACTTTAAGTGCATTCCTAAAAGGATTTCTTAAGGCAGATTTCATTTTCATGTTGTTTTGCTTACCTGTAAAGAGCCAAGCACAAAGATTTCTCTAAAGCAAAAAAAAAAAAAAGCAGAAATGTTTCTTTGGCAGGGATGTTTAAAAACGAAACAACATTTTTGACTTGCTTGGAAATAGTATACTTTAATATACATTGATTTCTTCAAACATTTTCAGAATCTGTGTGAGAGGGTTTTCAAGCCAGTGTAATCTATCTTGCATTTTTTCAAGAGTAATGTCTGTACTTTTGATTCAGCCGCAGTAAACAAGAAAGCTTCCTTCCCTTTTTGCAAGGCCTGTTTGATGCTGTTTCTTCATCTTGAATTGGTTGTTGACTCATATCAAATGCAAATCAAGTCCTTTTACAGTATGAATCATCACTGCCCTTGGTTAAGGGGGTAGGAAGAGATGAGAAGGGAAACAGTACATTTCTGGACAATACTGATGACTGAGGTCTGGTGTGACTCATACTTAGGAGGGCCTCTCTGTGCTTTCAAGTCAACAACTGAGGAGATTAAGAAGCAACTTCAAACGGGGCTTTCAAAGTGAGAAGAAAACAGGAACTGGGATAAGCTACAGAGTAATGCACATGGCCACATCCTGAAGCCCTCATTGATGCAAGATTCCCTATGAAATTACCTTTTTGGTTTCCAAGCACTAAGCTCAGAGTTCATGGTTTAAGACTGACCATCGGTTAGCTGGAGTTTCAAAGAGCCCTAAATCCACTCACTAGAGTTTTAAAGTGATTATTTTTTGGTCAGATTTTGTAACAAGCAGGCATCCAGAGAGCTGTATGTCATTTTCCTCAAAAAAAACAGTTTCCTTCTCATATACATATTATAAAAACTGTGGGCATATCTGTGGTTACAAGGAAGAGGATACGGATGGGAGCATTTCTATTTGTTGAAAATTAGGTGTGGAGGACAACTCTCAAAGAGGTACCAAATAAATTATTTTTGCATTCCATCTAATTTTACTCTACAAGGAAAATTAATACGGAATTAGAAAAATGTCTGCCCATACAGCAAAGCTTCTCTTTGCCGATGAGAAAGAGACATAGAAATAACATATTACAAAACCAGGAAGTCAGAAGTGTACTCACTTTGCTATTTACCCTAGGCTGAAATAACCATTTCTTCACAGAGGCGAAGAATACTTTTTATTCAGTACACTGAAAATTGAAAGAGATTTTTGGCTATTCCCCTCAAAACTCTTTTTGGGGGGAGTTTTCATTTTTTAAATCAAAGACAGTTCCATGCATTAGTTTCCTACCCACCACATACATTGCTTCAAATGAGCTCCTTTTGTATTTGACTATGCCATGCTTAATTGCAGAACCTATACTGCTGACTTTGGAGGACAAGGAATCAACATGCCTTTTGTGTATGAGCAAGATTCTGTCTTAATCCCATAATAATTTTCTAATTCCTTTCATATTCTTGTCACTGGTGCTTAAGATAAAAACTTGGCAAAAGGGCATTAAAACAAAGTCAAGGTATTTCTCTAAAGTTTAAAAAGAGCAGGGAAGAAGAGATTTACCTATATTTAGAGTAGCAATGAAACAAGTACTTTTACTTTAAAGAGTTCAGATGACTTAGTTAAGAACATTTTGGATTAAAGAACAAACACAATTAGGATTACTTGGCAATTACACTGGGGTAATCAGCCAGTGATCCTGCACAGAGATATCCTACTTCTATCACTTTTACCCAAAGGAGGGTATTGTACTGAATGCCAATGATCCAACCCACGCCTGCTATCAGCAGGCAGCTGTCCATCAACCCTCCTCCTCTAAAATCTCTGGCTGAAACCTTGCCCCCCTCATCCTCATCTGGTTTTCAGCGGTTGGGGATCCGTGCGACTCACCTCACTGGGAGCTGCACTGTCTGTTTGCTTCACCCACCATCTCCTGGCCACTCTAGATGGTACCAACCAACTGTATTAAACCACACGTTCTGATATGACAGATTAAATGCCAAGAATGAGGAAATCAAAGAGCACACGAAATCTGCCAGGCAAGTTCTGGACAAATATTTCCAATTAACTCTGCAGCAAGGGCCAAGTTCACTGGAGCTGGCTCTGTAACCAGAAACCTCACATTTGGACAGATGGGTTTTATGTGGCTGTGCTGTGCTGCATGAAGTCTGGTGGCAGAGAAGCTAGTCCTGGAGAAAGGACACAGTGGGAGGATCATAAAAATGGGGGGGGTGCACTTCAGGGCTGGTGCTCACTCTTTTTGCTTCCCATTTAAGCAGGCAAGACAGTGGGATTCAGGTGCCACACTCCCCTGGGCACCTCTGGAACTGTAGGTGGTACCCAGGAGTCAGGACACAGTGATGACCCCATTGTTTGCTGCTCTGAGCAGACCTTCTGTCTCAGCCCAGCCATGACATTCATTCAGCATGGACAACACATGCACCAGACTATTTGCCTGACTTAAAATGTTAATAATCTGTCAGAACTGCTCCTGATGGCAAGTCAGCTCTCACAAGACATTGCTCCCTTAAACTAGTGTTAGATTTCTGTCTTGCCAGACCTTCAGTAACTGCAGCTTTCAGGTTTTGGCTAGCACTGAAACAGTTTCTGTGAAATATACCACAGATAGCTTCTAATTTGAAAATATTTGCATGAATGACAATGTGTTCCATGTGCATTCAGCCAGTTATGTCCTTGGTTAAAAGAGTAAAGCCGCTAGGAGATGTTTGAGAGAATATTTGTACAGAAGGGACCAGTATGCATTTGTGGTGCCTATTATTGTATTTTTAAAATGAAAATAGAAAATCAAGCTGTCTAGGTTTTCCATTTTAACGTAACTTTCTAGTTATTATCTGATGTCAAGCTGTTAATTACACACAGGTGGTGTAATAGTCAAGTGGTGAAAATCTGAGGCTTGTGGCACAGAATACTTAGAGTTTTACAGAGATTGTAATATTTTCCAGTGAGCAATGCTATACCAGTTTTACAAAACAGAACCATAAAGTCCCCAAATTCCTACTTGCAAAGACACAGCAGGAACTGCCATTACCCAGTAGTCTCTCCTGTGCCCCTCAGATCAGCCTCTGGTGGAAGAGGTGCATACTCATCATTCATTTAGGCAAACTCATATATCAGGTTTTCTGCTTTAAATTAGGTAGACTCATGCTTTCAGGCTTTAAATTCCGCATTTTAAAACATTGACTCAGATATTTTAACGTGTATGTGAAAATGATGGAGAAATAAACTCCCTGGCAATATTTATGCTTTTAAAAAAATGAATAATATCTTTTTTCTTATTTCCCATGGCAGCATTTTCTATTTCCTCAATCAAAATGAGATTTAAAAAAACCAATCTGCACTAGCCCCCAGTTTCACCCATACCTTCTGCACCTTCCTTCATATCATAGCTGGGCACAGATTTATTAAGGGCAGCTAACAGCTCTTTGCTGTCTCCTTCCTGCACTGGGGTGAGCTGCAGCAGCACATTGCTTTGGCTCTTGGGCTGCTGCCTGGATGGAGCTACTGATGTACAGCATCTGCAAACCCTGATAAGCAGCTGCTGTCCTGCCCATGCAGGTCAGACACCTCCACAACTTGTGGGCTTGCTAAAGGACCCTGGTTCCTCCACACTCACAGTTTGGGACCCTGGCCTGCAGACACAGAGTTGTGAATGTTAAACAGAGCTGCACCCAGCCCTGCACACACCTATTTATTATACACCTATACAGTCATATGTAACCGATTAACAGAAAAGAACATTGAATATCAACATGTAATGGTCAGGTCATTCCAGCCTAGATTTCAGAGTCATGCACAGTGAGCTCCAGTTTGGTCCTGCATTTATGTGCTCTGAGGAGCTGTCACTATGAGCTGTGTCCAGGATCCCACCGCATTAGGCCAAAGGAGCAGCAGCACTCCTAACTGCTGGCAGCCTGGTCAAGGAGGAGAAGTGGGAGGACAAACAGATGACAAAGACACTGAACAACACTCTGTAAGGCTGAAGGAGTTTAGGAGCAGAAGTCTCACTTACTTTCAGCAGTGCTTTTGAAAACTGCATCTTCTCCAAGATCGCATAGGAAGTCAGCAGTGAAGCTGATCTGAGTAGCAGTCCAGAATCCACAGGACCCCAAAGCTCCTCCAGGATCGCTGCAGGCAGACTTCAAGCAGCATAGATAACCAAACTCTGAGATTAGATCCGAGTCAGGAAAAAAGTTAAATAGTCCAGCAGTGCTGCTGAAAACAAGGAATATGGCACTGGCACTAATGCTAGCCTCAGCATCCAAACCACTGAAAAGAAAACCATGGCAGCAAGGCTTGCAGAAGGAAAGGGCTCACAACATCAGAAACAGTTACAAGGGAGGGGGAAAAGGATTCACAAATTCTGCAATCATCCATTCAAAACTGCACCAAGATGTAGGGCTAGAGAGGTCCTCATGTTGTGATGAATAGGCACCCTGGCTCATGACTTAGTGCAGGCTCCAAATGAGAGAACTTCAACTGGGAGAGAAAATTAATGTAAACAGAAGAAAGTAGAAAATGGAAGAAGGACTAAGGGGGAGGGAACAAACCCAAGTCCTAATTTCTCTCATGCAAGGAACAGAAAGTCACAAATTTAAAGAACAACCTTGAATTCTGGTTTGGGTTTTCTTTTTATGTGGGTGTTTTCTTTCTTAAAGTATTTTTTATTCTCACATGATGCCAGCAATAGCAAACCATATGCTGCAAAAGATGTCTGTCCAGGTAAGTAATGAAGTGGTAAAACAAGAGTTCCTAATGCCTCAGGCCCCTGCCCTGCCAAGGGGTGGCCTGGCTCCAAGGTGCTGAAGGACAAACCAATGTGGGGACCACTCAGTCCCAGCCTTCATCAGTCACTGGGTTAAGCACAGTCCAACAAAACTATTAGAACTTTTCAAGACTTTCTCTAAAGAACCCTGGAAGACCACACAGTGGAAACATTTGTGCTGTGTTTGGAGAAGTAACCAAGTGCTGCTGCCAAGACCAGATCTACTGCCCAGGCACACCATACATCTGCAAGTGCAAGGCCCCACATTGCTGCTCCATGACAAAGGGGACCCTGCATACTTGAGGAGATGAAGGGGCTAGATACAATTCCTGGAATGACTAGAAAGGCTCACTGCAGGGAACTGCACCACAGTTGTGTTTTGGACTCACAGCTGCTCGTGAGACAAGTCACTAAGATCTCGGTAGACACCACCATGGGACAGCACTGGATGAGGAGAGGACATTCAAAAGTCCACACACAACTGCCAGAGATAATTGCTTCATCTTTAACCTTTAGCTCCTCAATGAACCCACATGCAGCTATACTGATGTTCTGAATACAGTGTACCAGAAATGCCCTTTGTAGTCCCTTTTCCCTCCACAGAGGACATCGAGGTTAGGTCTACTCTCCTGGCAGCAGTTTGGGCTTATTTAGCTGCTTGGAAAGCAATCTGAGGGAATTGAAGAACCAGAGATTCTTTAAATCAGGCCTATGGGAGACTCAGGATAAACAGATTGTGTGGAAACTCTCTCTGTATACAAGCCTTACACAAAGGGAAGTGCTTAGCTGTACCATGTGCCCCATGCAACAGCAGGCATCACTGCTTTACACATTAAACAAATCCGTCCTTGGGGCTGGGAGTGGGCAGATGAGTTGTGGGGGTTTATAGCCTCCACTCTTTAGATGACTTCTCACTGCAGACTGAGGCTCATATTGGTTGTTGAACACCTTACAATAATGACTTTGGCAACAGCAGCCACACACAATGCCAGAGTTTAAAATTCTAGTGGTGGAAGTGACTAGAAAAGTAATGGCAGATTTTTGAGGTATTAATCAAGCATTAATGTGACACTGAGGTGGGTCCACCCAGGTTTTTATCCTAAGCATCTTAAAAATAAGACCTCTAAACTCCCCTGACTCCCTTAAAGCCCTCAAAGTGAGACAGAACAGGCTAAATAGATTAAAAGAAATTATTTCCCTGCTTGATCCCTGTGTTGTTGCAGCATGCATCTTCTAGGAGCATGCTGCATACCACCATGGCACACCAGCCATAATTCTGCTTGCAGTCAGGTAGGACCTCTCTGGCTTGCAACTGTCTCAGCACATCTTGAGGTCCCTCACCATGCAACTGCCCCGTCCTCCTCTCGGGAGTCACCCACTCACTGCTGCTGTATGAGCTCCCTGCCCTGCACTCCTTCTCCTTGCCCTCAGCTTGCACCTGAGACTTTGCAAAACACAGGCTGCTGTTCTGGGAATTTCATGGGAAGGATAAAAAAAGGGGGAAACCTGATATAAGGTTGTAAAAGATTATTCACAACACTTGGAGATAACAGAGTCCAGAATAATCATAGTCCTCATTGAAGGTCAACGAGCAACTAAAAAAAAAAGAAAGAAATAAAAAGCACAATTTAGCCACTTTCCTTGTAGAGTAAGCACAAATAAATTTCCAAAGCAGTGTGCTGCATGGCAGAGTTGACACAGAAGCCGAATTTTGTGAAGCAAAGCTCTCCTTGCCTGGTGACACACAGAGCTACAGGGCATGGACATGTGTCAGTGGTTTTAGGAAAAGAGAATGGACAGCAGAGACACAAACATGGAGATTGCCCTGAGCAGACAAGGCAGAGCTTTTAGAAAATGTAGTGAGGCAATGTGGACTTCCTCTGGTGATGGTGGTGTGCATCTTCACCTGGAAATCATGGCTGCACACACACACTCCCCAAATACACAGCCTTGCACTAAAAGAATAATCCTGACTTGCATCACCAGCTTCTTCTCCCCATATGAAAGGTTCAAATTGTCCTGTTATCCACTAAGCACCACAGAAACACTCGGAAGACTAACACTCTTCTGTAAGTGATCCCACTAAATAGATTCACAAGTGGCAATTTTATTCAACTATGTTTTAAAGTATGTTACAGTCTTAGTTGTGCTGCCTCTTGTTCACGCAGCTGCCAGCTACGTGATGGCAATGTTCAATGGAAAATGTAGTTTTCATTTAAGTAATGGCAGATATGTTCCCTTGAAATCCTGTAGTTTGGTTTTTCTCCTCACATAGAAACTCTCAGGAACAGACTCTGGAGGACAACTCTTGAACCTTGCTGTGGGAAAGACAGGTCGCTTTTGCTGAGAGCTGTTTGAAGCCTAGGGAAAGTGAGTGTGAAGAAGCATACAATCAAAGGGGAGAATAATTCAAAATAAGAGAGCATTTAAAAATCCTTTCTTTGGCTGACACTGGCAGTAAATGTCTCACTTGAAATACTGCAAGGAAATTCAACTTGCCTGCATGGGAGAGCTATGGCAGAGCAGGAAACTAAACCCAGTAATTAACAGTGAGATTTTAGCTCTGACAATGTAAAGCACAGCACAAGGAACTTTGTAATATTTTGCATTTCTCTATAAGAACAAGGGCAGAGATTAAAATAATGCAGGGGGCTTGGGTGAAAGTTAATCATTCAACAGCAGCTCCTAGCAAGGATCCCTTGACCTCTTTTGGAACTGTGCTGGACTCTCTGTGGGCACTCAGGTCTACATGAGTAGATCATGTTTTGCAAAATTGGTGCCTGATGTCCCAGCTAAAACAATTCAGCCTTATTGTTTATGCAAAGAGTGGTCTGAAGTAGATATAATAGAAGTACAAGGGAAAGGATACAGGACTTGCCTGATCGTTCAACCGTAAGGGTGTGCTGAAAGATTTCTTTCGGAGCCTCCTCCAGCATAACCCCACAGTGAAAGCTACCGCGCCGCGTCTACAGAAGTCTGATTACTGTGCACACCGTGCACTAGCTCGGCAATGAAGTCATTCAGTAGTCTGATTAAAATAACATCTTCTAATTCCCTTTTTGTTGTAATTTACAGTCTCTCTCCTTTGGCTGAACCTGCCAGCCATCCTGGAGGTGAACAAAGAGAATGTGCTAAAGTTGCCAATTCTGGGGCCTGGTGTGAGAGAAAGCTTTTGTTTCCAGAGGTTGTATTTACTCTGGAGACAGTTAATCAAAGCTCCGCAGAGCATTGTAATTCTTCTGTTCCTTTCATACGGGTATGAACTCTCAGTGTCTGATCCCTGCGACTGTCTTTCAAATCCCCACAGTAAGCTCACTCCAATGTAACTTACACTAGGGCCGGTTAAGAAAGATCCAAGCTTTTTCAAAATGGCTTTAGATAATTAAATTACATCACTTGTGTTGTTGTATTTCATATTAGCACCATGGACACCAGCTAACACAGCTGAAATGAATATCAGGCCTATTTCAGCAGAAGGACATTTAACACTCACAGCCCAAAAGGGGACTTGGATGGAGCCAGTTCCATTGGGGAAGTGAACATTTGGAACAGTATGGTCAACTTGTCAAAGGGGCAATATGTACAGAGACATACAAAACAGGCAGGTGCTGAAGGTGCCTTAGATCTTCTGATCTTCTCAATTTGTTATTAAGCCTCCTCTCATAAGCCACATTGCCCTTGACCATAAAAACTGCACATAAAGAATTAATGCCTCTTAAGTCATTTGTCTTTCATTTAAAAATCACACAGAAAACTCTCTCTAAAGTCCTCTGATGACACCCATACACACTTTTTCTTTTTTTTTTCAGGTACAGCTGAACAAAGCAACAAGTTATTTCAAATAACCAGGTTCTTGGTTTGATCTTACACTGTCTGGATTCTATGATGACAGGCTCTAAGGCAAAGTAAAACTACACTGGAGCAACTTGTGCTACTGAGACTGACAAATCTCATTGTAATCTTTGTTATAAAGCACAACTTTATCTTTTCAGTATAGAATTATACAGGGAAGAAACCTTGACAAAAGAAATTGTGTGCTACTTAACATGCATATATTTTATGTCTTTTTTGAAATACAAATACTTAAATAAACAGATTCATAAAGGCAGTAATAGTTTTTTAGCATGGACATGGTTGCCAGTTATTCTAGATAAACATTAACTATGAAGATCACTCATTTATTTTTAAACTGCTATTTATTTTTTAAATGGTTCCATTACACAAATGCAAACAAAGTGCACCAGAAACAGAGTGCTCTGAGACAAGTCCCCTGAGCACTGCCTGCGTGCATAAATCCAGCCCAGAATATGCCCTATGGGCAGTGAACTCCAAGTAATGTCAGCCTATCTCCTTAGAGAGAATGCTGCTGTATCTGGGATCAGTTCTGGGTGGTCTCCAGTTGCATTGGAGAAACTGTTTTAATACAGATAACTTAACATGGGGAAGTATTTTGAACTCTGAGGAATGATGACAGTGGTATTTAATGCAGTTCCTTCACCATCTCTATGAGATGAACACACCAACACCTGCCTATGCCACCTTCAGTTTGTTTGGACTGAACTTTGGCCAGTTCATTCCAGAGATGCTGAAGCTGAAAAAGGTGCACCATACATCAATCCATCGAGTTTGGTGGACAGGGCATTAGACTGAGAGGCAGAGCTATGGATTTGTTGTGACTTCACTCACTCTGTGACCTTGGTTCACTTTGTTTCAATGTTACCTTTGCTACCTTTGCAGTATGCTTTTGTAGAAATATCTGCAACTACAGGCAAGCAGGGGCTCCTTGTGTGCTGCAGCACTAAACTCAAAGAGCTGTACCAAAGCGCCAAATAGGCTGTGCCATGAACTACTAGTTGGAGATTGCTTACACACTGAAACACAGGAACAACTCAGAAGCCAGCTGCCCCCCCATCTCCCACTGGGAAAGCATCAGTGTAGTACAGCTACACTCCACATTCCCCAGGTTGTGGTCTGCTGAGAATTGCCTCATCACATGGCATTTGCTCCTTGACTTTAGAGCAGTGGAAACCATGAAGTGATGATATACAATATCTTTTCTGCTTTCCCAGTATTGTGTTTCAATTAAAATCATTGCAACAGATACTACAGAAGCACAATCTGTGCTCAGAAATAGCAGGAAAGGTGATCTGTGATACAAGCTTTGTGTGAAAATGTAGTCTACCACACAAGTGAAATCAAGTCTCTGAAAGACAGGAGAGGAGGGCAATACAACCCCAGCCCACAAACCAGGGCATTCAGATGCATTAACAAAAGATCAGGGCCAGTCGTATAAAGATACTTGAACACAAAGCCCTTTTGTGGCATCAGAAGATGATTGTGATCTAATCAGTCCAGCTCAATATCCACCTGAAGCACTCTCAATTTGCTTCCTCACTTTTGCTTTCTAGTGTTAGGTCCACATTGACATCTTAGAGAAAGCTGCTTCTAATGAACCATTCAAATTCTTATTCCATGCACTTTATTCACTCTGTACATGCAACATCAATAAAGTCACAGAGGCGATTCTAAGCCACAAACAGTTACATTTCCTTTCCTTTTCAGTGTGGCTCTTAGAAGGGGCAGTGTTTTTCTTATTCTGTCTTTGTTAGAAGCTAAGAATGTGCCACTGAAAATCTATGGTGAAATCTGTCCCCTACTGAAATGGCAAAACTCCCAGCAACTTTAGCAAGGCCAGGAACAGATTTCATCCCCTGTATCTATAGCAACTCAAAGGCATAAATTGCATCCATGGGACCTTAAAAGTCAGAAAGCAATGGGTGGTAATCATAACGAAGCTGTTTTTCCCAGGATTCTTAGAAAACAGAAGACAAATAAATAAAAAATCCAGAATATTTTAACATTTCATTTCCCCAGTCCCTCTTCAGAAGTAGCTGAAAGTCCTCAGACTTTCCCACTGCCAGTGGTCAATGATATCATTCACAGTGATTTCTCTACACCCTTCATTTGCTGGCCTTTCTTAGGGCTGTTACAGTTTTCTGTGGGCTTTGATTTGATCTGTTTTTCTTGTTCATAAGCTGACCTGAAAATATGAGGCAATTTCTCTCAAAAGTATTGAAAAATAAAATAAAGTACACATTTTTAAACCCTATGGCCACACCCCCATGCCTTCTGCCATTCTGCCCAGTCAGCATTTTTTAAAGCACATTATTTCTTTCTTATTTACTTGTTCATTCAATTGAAATTGCAGGAGTACTCAAGGCAGCCAGAATATAATTACAGAGGCTGCAATTTGGCACTAGAAATCAGGTTGTTTCAAAAACCATTTCAAGTCCATGGGGCTGGATGGGATCCACCACCCAAGAGTACTGAGAGAGCTGGTGGAAGTGCTCACTGAGCTGCTTTCCATCATCTACCAGCAGTGCTGGAGATCCCAGGTGACTGGAGGTGCCAGAGTGATGCCCATCTATAAGAAGGGCTGGAAGGAGGATCTGGGGAGCTACGGGACTGCCAGCCTGCCCTCAGTGCTGGGGAAAGTCATGGAGCAGAACATCTGGAGTGCTATCACATGGTGTGTGCAGGACACCCAGGGGAGCAGCTTCAGCCAGGATGGGTTTATGATAGGCAGATCCTGCTTGACCCACCTGATCTCCTTCTATGACAGGGTGACATGCTTAGTGGATGAGGGAAAAGCTGTGGATGTGTCTGCCTAGACTTAAAGCCTGCTTGGAATAAAGCCTTTGACACCGATTCCCACAGCATTCTCCTGGAGAAAATGATAGCCCATGGCTTAGACAGATGTACTGTTTGCTGGGTAAAATACCTGGCTGGACAGTCAGGCCCAGAGAATGGTGGGAAATGGACTTACATCCAGCTAGGGCTGGTTACAAGTGGTGTCCCCAGAACTCAGAATTGGAGACAGTTCTGTTTAGTGTTGCTCTGCTCTGCAGACAGATCTGGACAGGCTGGAAGGAGATTATAGCAAAGTGTGGGTCGGTCTCTTCTTCCAGCTAACAAGTGATAGGACAAGATGAAATGCCCTCAAATTGCATCAGGGGAGGTTTAGATTGGGTTTAGGAAATGTTTCTTCACTGAAAGGGTTATCAAGCATTGGAACAGGTTGTCCAGGGTAGTGCTGGAAGCTCTGCAGACAGATCTGGACAGGCTGGAAGGAGATTATAGCAAAGTGTGGGTCGGTCTCTTCTTCCAGCTAACAAGTGATAGGACAAGATGAAATGCCCTCAAATTGCATCAGGGGAGGTTTAGATTGGGTTTAGGAAATGTTTCTTCACTGAAAGGGTTATCAAGCATTGGAACAGGTTGTCCAGGGTAGTGCTGGAATCATCGTCCCTGGAAGTGTTCAAAAAAATGTGTAGGTGTGGCACTTAGGGACATTAGGTGGAGTTTGCTGTGGTGGATTAATGGTTGAACTCAATGATTTAGAGGCCTTTTCCAAACTAAATGATTCTATGATTCTCTAAGGTTTTGCAAAAAGACACAGAAGTTGTGCTCCTTGACTTCTCCCATCATCCAAAACAGGCCTTCTCTTGCCACAGAATGCCACTTCATGCCACAGCAGGGCATGGATTTGGGCTGGAAAAGCAGTCCTCATCCTGATGACCACCAGCACCTTCCAGCACTGCCTGGGTGTTCCTTTGGGGTTTTCTTTCACGTTGCTTTCCCCATGAGCAGGCTCTGATGAGATAGCAGGATTAGGTGATACCACAATATATACTACAGGCTGCACTTCCAGCCTCCCCTTTCCTTCTCAGGAAACCTTCCAAGCTTGCCATAGTACAAATTGACATAGTATTTTATAACAGATTGCCTATATCTATGTGGACAGCCAAACATATAATTGAAGGAATATTCTAATATTCAATTAGTCATATTTTTCAACTGGTAAGAGTCTAACACTGTAATCATGACATTAAAGGACACTTGCATGATTTGATGTGGTCTTTTTATAATAATATAGAAGGCAATGGCATCATTTTGTCCAACTGAAAATCTACATGGTGGCACTGAATCTAAGTTTTTCCAGTTGCTGAAATGAACCTCCCCATTCAATGAGAAGAGATGAAAAAGCTCTCAAGTATTTCTAGTTTATCAAAAGCTGCAAATGAAACAAAACAACCTCCCTCTCAGAACCATGTGTATTTATCTAGTCCTCCTTGCACGTTAAGGTGCAGACACAAAGCAAGTGTAAATTATTCAGGATAAAACTACCATTATACTTAGAACCGCAATTCCTTCTTACCAAAGAAATGCACATACTGAAGTACAGACCAGTCTAACTGCTGCAAAACTACTTTGAAATAAATGAAATACAGTGATTCAATATAATGGGAAACAATTTCACCAGTGGGATGTGGTAAATGCAGACTGTTAGATACTCTGAATTTTGTGCAAACTTCTGACAGATTTGCAGGGAAGTCATTTATACTCTGATCCAGCTAAGAAGGTGAGCGTGAAAAAACCTTCCAAAGCAACAGAGCTCACCTGAGTTAAAGGTGGGAGTCTCAGAGGCTATTCACAACATGGGGGATTCCTGGAGAATTTTAACCCAATTATGGCTTTGGAAAGCATTCAGTTTGTGGTTGCCACACTCTACCTAAGCTTGTTCTATGACCAGAAAACTTGTGAAAGAGCTATTTGGCCAAGGCCAGTGAGACAAAGCTCCTGCCTTAGAGCCAAATAAGCAATGCAATGGGTATTTGGCAGTCCCTAGTCCCACAGCCAGCCATCAGAGATGCACAGCCAAACGATTCTTCCTGCTGTTGCTCTTACTGATCTGACTTCTGTTCCCTACTCCTATTGGGCAGCAAAGAAATCAAAGAAGGTTTAACACTGAACCTTAACCATGTATTCAACTCACCTCTTCCTTGAAAAGCCTGTCAGGTCCTAAAGTCCTGATCTCCTCTGAAAAACAAGCCAATACCCTTCAACTACTGCACTGGAGTTAGCAACTTACATCTTGTCAGTGCTCACCCTCCAGAAGGGGCATTTTCTGAAGACACCAAGAGTCTGGGGACACAACACTTGTTTTAGACTTTTGTTGCAACACATAATTGCTCTTCATTTAATCATTTCCTTCAACTACTCTAGTGACTCATTATAAAATCAGTGCTACTTACCCACATGAATGCAAGCTCACAGGGCTTCAGAGAAAAATATGCAAAGTCTTTTATCTTTGCTTTTCATCTGCAGCTGACTTCTCTCCAGCCTTGCTATGGCTGCTTTGATCTCACATTGGCCAGCTTCCATGCCATCTTTCACTTCTTTTGGGAAAGACTGCACTGTGTCATTGTCAGGGTGGTTTTATGCCAACCTCCTTCTGTTCAGAGATGAATTTCCCAAACTAGTGCCTAATTCTCCATTCCTAATCTACTATTTGAGCACTTTGGTAATTGTCTTTGGTTTTCAAATATTCAGAGTATAAGGCATTTCTGACAGAAGGTATCAGGTGCAGGCTCAGCTTTATGGAAAACATAGATCTTGTTTTCATGTTCCTAAATAGCAAATTATTTTCATTTGTTTTTTTTTGGAATGCCTATCCACATCACTTGGCAGTGATTCCTCAAGTTGTCATGAACATTTTAAATCTCCACCAGTCACATAATTTGCTCATTGGGAAGCAAGTAGCTGGGTAAAACCAGATGATGCAGGATCAAAATGTTTAGAGATGTCCACAAGGCACAAAGCTGGGGCTAATAGATATAGTTCCAAGACCTCTAAATGGTACCAGAAGTAGATGTGTACCACATCACAGTTCTATAACTTCATCCACTTTCTGAGTATTTCTGAGCTGCAGCATATAGATTTAGAATGGGATTCCAAGCTTTCATTCATCTAACATATGGATGTTCCACCAGCATAATGTTCTATTTTTAAATATTTCCTATATTTAACCTTAACTCTATGGGACAGTAACTTTTAGAGATAGCCTGAATTGGGTTGGCATTAGATGAGTTGTAGAGCAAACCTCATCGCTTTTCTGGATTGACAGTTCTACAGCTTCTAAACCCAATGGCATTCTGCAGATTTAACGGTATTAACACCTGAAGTGGCTAAATCATCTGTGGCTCTCTCTCACAAGATCCCACCGGAGTGCTGCATATAGTCCTGGTGTCCCCAACACAGGGGACATGGAACTATTGGAGCAACAGATTGGGTAGGGAAGTAATTGAAACCAGCAATGAGGAGAAAGACCTGGGAGCGACAGTGAATGAGAAACTCACAATGAGCCAGCGGTGTGCACTAGCAGCCCGGAAAGCCAATCAAATTCTGGGCTGCATCTAAAGGAGTGTGGCCAGCAGGTCAAAAAAGGTGATTCTCCCCCTCTACTCTGCTCTTGTGAGACCCCACCTGGAATACTGTGTGCCATTCTTGTGCTCTCAACATAAGAAGGACATGGAACTCTTGGAGCAAGTCCAGAGGAGGCCACGAAGACAGGCTGAAGAAGTTGTGGCTGTTCTCTTTCCTGTTCTTGCTGTAGGTGAGATGAGGTGGAGCCTCAGCAGCCTTCCAGTATCTGAAGGGGGCCTACAAGAAAGTTGGAGAGGGATTCTTCATTGGGAACTGTAGTAATGAGTTATGGATGGAAATTTAGGTTAGATATATAGAAGAAATTCTTTACCGTGAGGGTAGTGAGGCACTGTCACAGGCTGCCCAGAGAAGCTGCAGCTGCTCCATCGTTGGAAGTGTTCAAGGTCAGCTTGGATGAGGCTTGGAGGAACCTGTTTTAGTGGAAAGTATCCCTACCCACGGCAAGGGGTTGAAATGAGATGAGCTTTAAGGTCCCTTCCAATCCAAACCATTCTGTGATTCTATGTTTCTATTTAGCCACAATTTGCTGTACAGGCAAAAGCACTTCAGCCCAAGGGAAAATAAGACATGTCCCAGTACCCACACAGCAGTAATGGACAAAAGCTTTGCTGTGGAAATGCTCCTACTGGTCTATAATAATTTAGGAGTCAATTTCCTGGGCTAACTTTGCTGTCTTGACTACAACACCTTGATAAAGACCTTGTGGTTACAAAACAAATTTGTAATGAAGCTGAGATTGGAGACCAGCCATTTCACTTCTTAATCAGTGTCCTGACTTCTGATCTATCCTTCCTCAAAACAGTCACTGCACAGCACCACTTCCTATCATCCAAAATTGCAGCTTTGAGACAACCGAGCCATCAGACAGAACTTTTACAAGGATGGCAACTGAGCTGCAGTCTCAACACTCTTGGACTTCAAACAGAGGCTTGGACTCCCCATGGTCATACTGGACAACATCTACCAAGGGAATATTTCTTTGAAGTCTAGCAGCTGCTGAGTGAGTGATCCACTCCTACCCCAAGAGGCTGCAATTCACTGGGACTGGATGACTTGATGACATCACTTCAAGTGGTGAAGGTGATGTACCTTGACCATCATGAGGCTTCCAGAACAGTAGGGACAAGATCTGGACAGCAATGTTCCCACCAGACAAACTGTGTTCCTCTCCATCGTGTTCCTTAACGCCGATGTGTACACAAGAGCCTGAAAGCCATCAGCCTCTTATCTCACTCTATGCTACAGTTGTCACTCAGTCTTGGACTGGGTTGGATGGGCTAGACATAACAACTTGATAGAAGTTCCCCATGAAAACTGGAAACTTTGTAAACATCTCCAAAGATTTACCCTTTGGACTACCCTTGTCATCATATACGGTGGAGGATATAAGTTGTTAGGAAGGTGCATTAGACTGGTTAGATTTCCTTCACATCCCTACCTCTCTTGTTAATTTAAGGTAGCTACAGCCAAAGCACTAAAAAATTGAAGGAAAACTTAATCTTGATCACTGCCTGCCAACAAAAACCTGTAGGCTGAGTGATACAAGTTTAGGACATTTCCCATATGTCTACTCAAATTAATGACAAAAGATGTCCTACAAGCATATTCAGTGTAGTTTTTTGATGGGAGGTGTGATTTCAAATCATATTGCATTTCATCTCAAAAGCATTACTAAACATTTACAGCATAGAAAAGAGAAAAGCTTATTTAATCTTATGCTTGCTAAGATGAATAAGGCACCATAATTCTCATTTCCACTTGATAAATAAATCTTATTTTGCCCTGACAACACCATAGGGAGAAAAATTGCACAGAAATTGCCATTTCTGCTTTTTACAGTGAGATAGCAGCATTTCAGAATAAGGATGCAGATTTACTGGGGGAGGAAGGTGAATGTATCTTGTGTCCCTCTGCATTTGGAATGGTCATACAGCACAGATTTCAGTGTCATATGATGCAGTTCATCACCATCAGACCCTGCTCGGTCACACAGGAGTGCTGTAGGATAGTTAGCCTTTCCAGGCATTGCTTTGCCAGGCACATGTAGTGGAGTTGAGAGGAAACATTCTTCAGACGTGGTCTTTGAGAAGTACTGAAGGGTGGCCATCAAGATGAACTTAGTCAAGTTAATAATAGACACTTTTGATACAGCCATTGCTCTTTCCTGTTCTTGCTGTAGGTGAGAAGTTTGCTAGCATGACGTCTCTGTGATATAGAATAATTTATTCAATGGGAACTGGAGTAATACAATTTTATATACTGAGAACTATCCTTCTAAGTTGGATCTTCCATTCCTGAGTCAGGAAAGAACTGTGGCATTAGACACTGCAGTCTTAGGGATGCAGTCTCTATGCCTTCAGTTCCCTACAGCCATGTCCTGTGTCAATCTAGGATAACACCATGTTACTCCAATTACTGAAAAGCTTCATAGAAGTCAGGAAAAAATCATCAGTGTTAAGTGAAAACAATCTTAGATCAATGTTATGCTACAGCATCAAGATGTTCCACATGGATTGTAATGACTGAAAGCGAAGAATGTCAGCTCTCTTGGAAACCTCTGCTGAGTCTGATTTGTAGGTTTTTCTTTCTTCCCCTCCCCCACTCTGGTCTTCTTCACCCCCACCTTATTTTTATCATGTCCCTCTAGCAGTGTTCTCAAAGAGCCCCATGTGAGTTTGGTTCCTTTGGAATGGAGCCCTGTACATAAAATTATCTAAAGCAATCTTCCTTTCATTCTAATACTGACATTCATAATCCTCTAAGGAGTTAGAAGAAAAAGAAGGAATAATATCAATTATGGGAAAAAGGCTTTCATAAACTGAAAAGGCATTTTGATCTGTTAAAATAAAATATAAAAAAAAGTCAGCCATTTATGTAACATTTCCCAGGCTAATCCACAATATAATTCAAATGAGATGGTTTAGCATACAGAAAATAATAGAAATTCTTTCTACGGGACAAAACCACAAGGTTTTACTTATTTAAAATAATTGCAGCTGTGGGATAAAGAACTTTCGCTATTCCAAACAATCTTCATTCAGTTATTAAAACAAATTGCTTCTCCTCTTCATTCTTTTCAGAATAGAAAGGTGATTACAAAGAAAAAGAAGTCCAGAAAATCTCAGTTGTTGACTATTTCAGCTCTTTGGAAGACACATGATCACCTGGGCTCCCTTCAAGGGTACAGGAAGGGACAAAAAGAGATAACTTGCACAAGTAAGGGGACAATATCCTCCTCCTCCCCAGCCAAGCATGTTAACAGCCCTGTGCAAACTGTCTTCTGAGAACAGGCCTGTTTTGTGCTGATAGCTAATGCTCTAACTCCCCAACTATCCAGCTCTGCCATCAGACCTGGGAGGACACCCTATGAGTGGTAGATATGATCCTCCGACCTATAAGACATCTTCAATTAAACTTAAATGTTGGTACTAGAGAGCTACTTGAAAACAAAAGTATTTTAGGAATAAACCTAAAGGCTCTTCTCCCTACTTCTTCCTCTGCTTTCACTCCAGCACATATCAACACGAAAACATCATACTTGCAATTTCACCTACAGGTTAATATTTGGGAGGATTTAGCTTAAGTCCCTGCATTGTTCCAATTTCTACATGTCTCCATGCTCACTGAAAGAATTTTTCAAACAAATAAGCAAAATATTCAAGTCATTTCCACTTCTCTGAAGAACAAACTTGAAGTCAGGAAGTCTGTAGACATATGCTGAGGCAGCTCTAGGAATCATGAATCTAAATTATACTTTTATGCCAAGGTTTTCTTGCCCAAAGCAAAGAGCAGAGCCCTACTCCATCCTTTGGGCACCTGCAGTTAGAGGCAGAACCGGGACCAGCATTCACATTTCTCTGATTCTTGCTCTTGCTGCTCCTCTACATAAAATCACAACTGTCTTAGACTTGTGCTTTTTCTGTCAGACCAGATATATTCCCAAAGCTCATGGGCCCTCTAAGCCTGTCTCTCTTCCCCACCTGACAGACACTTCAAGCCCAACTTGGAAAACTCATATGCAGTTTTATGAATACTGAAAAAGGATGGTGAAACCTCAAAAAAGTAGCACCAAGCTATTCTTTTTCCTTTCACTGCTGGACCCAACTTGTCCAGCTCAATGTACTCTGTCCCTCTGTAATTCCCAAAAGAATATCCTGGTCTTCTGCCATATCTGCTTCTAGTAGAAAGCCAGAGTTTCTAAGGCACACACATATTGAAAAGTGTGGAGCAATGTTAACACTAACTTTCCCAAAGCTCATGCCGAACTACCAACAGAACAAACTGACAGAAGGTAAAGATAAAAGTAAGGTATTTACTTTTCATTAACAGATTTCAAAATAGTCCATATTGAGTATTGTTGCTGTAACTCTTTAAATCACATAGAAATACCATCTGTCACATCAGCATACTCCAATAAATTATTATAAAGTGCTTTCCTGTATTCAGGTGAACACAGACTGTATAGCTAGCTGCCAAACAAGCAGAATTAATTGGCATTAACCTGTTTGTACTGAGTAGCATTGATATATGTCACAATGCTTGATGCCGATAAATTTCACAGCCACCAGGAATATGGGCTTTTAACTTGTAAAGAAAAATGTGTTACTGAACTGGATGGCTGTAAAAGCAGCTAGAAAGTGTAACCAGTGTTTGTGTCAAAGGTAAGACCATCACAGTTCATGCTTAGCATTTCCAATCATATTATTACTGGCCTCATGATTCGTGAACATGGAAGATCCCACAAAGGACTCACAAAGCTATTTGACTATGGAATTTTTTTCACATCCTTTTTGTCATGGAGAAACCAGAAAACTCACCGTCTCCCCTTTGTTCTGCCATGAATCACACACAACACATTATGAACCACAGATATTGCCAGACTTTGTTTTTTCTTTCCGTTTACCAAATGCAACACACTTAGAAGCACAACTTTGAGGTCCTTAGAGTGCACTGCTCTACTATGTTTCATCTATAAATACTCTACAGCCAACTGGGCTCTCACCCCTTACACCAAAAAACTGTACAACCTTTAGACAATTTAAAATGCTGAAGATTTCCGTAAGACTCAAGAGTTAACAGTATAGGGAACATAAGCAAGAGGAACTGTCCTCATCAAAGGCAAACAGATGTTTCTATAACCTTTTTAAAAAACCCTGCTCTTGGAAGTGTTATAGTAAATATGTAAATATGCTTTGAAATTGAATATCCTTCCTGAAGTGGAAGCTGCGGAGTACAAGTGCTCTTTGAGAGTATGTTTTGGTTTCATGGGATTGTACATATGCGATACTGAGCCGTGCCCAGCAAGGCCAAGTGTCATCGCTACCATACCCTCTGGCAAGAAGGTTGCAGGGAGAAGAGCCGTCCCAGTGAAAGGAACAGATGATGAACACATGTGCATGTGACAGCATCCAGAGGCACCAAGAATCTATCACCCCAAGATGCCACAGGTAGATGGTTTCTGCTTTAACATAAAGCAACCTGAAACATTATCTATAGCCCTTCCCATCTCTTTCACATGGAATTCCCTTACCTCGCACAGCTTTTCACCCATCTGTTCATTCAATGTCTGCTTCCAGCAATAAAAGGTCTTAGAGCTGGCAGAAATTGCATTGCCATAAATGACATCTGCACTATTAGAAATTAGCTGCATATTTTTATTTACTCTGAAAGAGAAAGGAAATTTTTGTTATTTTCACACAGAATCCCCTTATCCCAGGAAAATGCTGGAAGGGACCACATCTGGTCCAACCTCCCTGCTCAAGCAGGGTCACCCTAGAGCACATTGTACAGAATTGCATACAGACAGTTCTGGAATATCTCCAGTGCGGGAGACCCCCACACCCACTCTGGGGAATCTGTTCCAGTGCTAAGTCACCTGCTCAATTAGAAAGTTCTTCCTCATGTTCAGGTGGAACTTCCTATGCATCAATTTCTGTCCATTACCTCTTGTCCTATTGCTGGGCATCATGGAGCAGAGCTTGGCTCCAGCCTCTGACACCCTCTCCTCAGATATTGCTGGACATTTTTGAGATCCTCTCTTAGCTGTCTCTTCTCAGGCCCAAATCCCTCAGCCTTTTCTCATAAGAGAGATGCACCAGTCCCTTAATCACCTCTGTAGCCTTCCACTGCACATGCTCCAGGAGCGCCATGTCTCTCTTGTCCTGAGGAGCCCAGAACTGGGCATAGCACTCCAGACGCACCTCACAAGGGCTGAGCAGAGGGGCAGGATCACCTCCCTCAACCTGCTGGCAGTACTTCTTCCTAATGCATTCCAGGATGCCATTAGCCTTCTTGGTCACAAGGGCTGGTTCATGGACAGCTTGTTGTCCACCAGAACCTCCAGGTCCTTCTCAAACATTTTCCCTTCTCCAAGGTTTTCCCTTACAGGGTTCTGGATCCAGCCCATCCATAAGTTGAAGAGGCTTTGGGAAGTAGGAGCAGCCATTGGTCTTTGTCCTCAGGAGACTGTTTCTAATTGTGGAATGTGGGTTGGTGCTGCTATGGTGCAGGAAAGGACATTTATGGACCAGAAGAAAAGCAGAACAAACCCAGATGTTTCACAGGCTTGGGACATTCAGCAAGAGCAGAAACACACACACCACATGGAAGAGACCGCATGGTGCTGGGTCCAGGGAATGCTTTCCAAGGGAAAGACACAGGATGATGATAAGCTGTTTTCTGTCAGGCCAGTGCACTGAACTTAAAAACTCTTCAAGAGTGATATTTTGCCCTTGCAAGCAGCCAGTCTGAACAGCGGGTAGCTCATGATCAGCTTGAATGACTGAAACCAAATCATGTTATAAAGCATTTCATCTTTTGCTCAATTCATGTCTCATAAATTTGAGGCAGGGGATTCATAAGCTACCCATGGCTTGTGAAGTATC
>NW_008658584.1:7727-9152 GCF_000695815.1 Acanthisitta chloris | reverse complement strand
AGAGTGCTCTCTTTTTCAGTTCTGTCTGTAACTCCTTCAGAAACCTACAAATGGCATCTGGAGAGAGTTCATATGCAGAAAACTCTAAAAAACTCTTTGCTTTTACGGGTGTAACCCCAAAATTTCAAAGGGCTTTCTCCTCTGAGGGGTTGCCAAACCTTCCTCTGTTCCCAGACAGGGCTTTGTGGATCATGCAGCAATACAACAGTGCCCACAGCTGTGGAACCAAGGGTGAGGGCTGGGCTGAGATGTGACCCCTGAGTAGAGTGGGGAGGCTCCTGGCAACACTCCCACTGTGGCTCCTTCCCTGGTGTCTGTCCCATATCAGGGCTGGGCTGGAGCACTGGCATGCAAACCCTGAGGAGGAGCCTGGGGAAAGCAGTTGCAGAAAAGCACAAGGAAGAAAAAGCTACTGTTTGGTTTTGCTTTGGGACAAAACACAAGCAGGATAGGAAGCACTCGATTTACTTAATCATGTTTCTAATTTTCATTACGGAAAGACAGGGCACATTGACAGTGCAGACCCAAATCACCCAGACTCCAGACTCATCCTCTATTTTTGCCTTTTCTGCACTCATAGAGGGTCTGGAAGTTGATCATGGGGAAGGGCCCTCCTCTGCACTGTACTGATTTGCAAAGGCAGTCATCCAAAAATAATATGCTGGGTCGAGTTCCTGGAGAGGGACATTGGGGTTTTGTGGCGGGGAAAAGCTGGCAACCTTGACTCTGATCTGTAAAAATCTTCCTTACACCCCTTACACATTTATAGGCTTGTTTTCACACCTTGCCCTCTTTGAAGGATTATATGCAGTAACACAATGTGGTCTGGAGCTTCAGAGTTTTCAAAGGTGCTTTCAAGCTTGAAGCAAACTCTTGCCCCACAAAAGTTCCCCACAAAAAATCCTCCCAATAAGGTCATATCTGTCTTGATTGCCTTCCTAAATTTTCTCTTTCTGTTTTTTGAAAGAACTGTGCCACTTATGTGTGTTCTAACATATCCCTCTTAACTCAACAAAAATGCCATATCTAAAGCTTTAACTGCCATATGTCCTATATAGACATATGAAGCATATTTCTTTTTTATTCATATTTTATTGGAAGCCTTACAAAGCATACAGAACAGATGCCAGTACATCAAATTCATCATGCCGAGCCTTGATTATACAGACCCCGAAGCCCCAACACTGCCATACAATCCTTCCTTTCAGGAAATAAAAGCCAAAGACCAGTTTTCCCACAGGACCACTTGTGGGTATAAGCTGAAGCCCTTATTACCGGAGGTTCCTTGGATACAATTTAAAGTTTGAAAGTTCCTCATATAGCTGTTCACTCATCATAATGTACCTCTCAAAGTCTAGGCATGCTGCTTGAAGGAGGAACGCCCGTCCAAAACCAGGGAAATACTCGGCCAAATATCTGCTTCCA
>NW_008658584.1:0-7702 GCF_000695815.1 Acanthisitta chloris | reverse complement strand
GAGTAGGAGTGCAGCAGATGAGGTTATAAGAGTACAGAGAGTGCAACTTCCCAAATATCCACCACCAGAAGCTGCTACTATGTGCAAGAAGACTTCATGTTAGTCACAACAAAATGAGGTTGTCACCTGAACAAAATCTACTTTGTAAAGAGAAGATAAAAAAGTTCCCCGAGAGCTTGATACGCCATGCCATGCCAAAATACTAATTAAAAATAAATGAATAGAGCAGATTCTCACTGGCCTGAGTTTTCCTCCTATAGTTTGTGGTGTAAATCAAAGCATGACATAATCCAAAATTTTAGATTTATTTACATGTGTTTGGGCTGACCATGTTTACTCACTCAGGGTTTCCACTCCACCACTTGTTAATGCATTTGGCATGGTCTCATGTAAATACATCTAGGATTTCAAAGGAAGGTCATTCTCTATTCACCCCTCCATACAGAGGGAACATGCCAGAACTATGCTGAGGATATGGAATGAGATCACTCAAGATCAGAGTCACTGTGGGTGGGTAATGATGAGGTTACCCCTATGGTGTGTCCATGGATTCCAAACCCTCATTATAGTTATGATATATTCACAAGAACACAACAAACCCATCTTTGAAACTGTTCCTTGATTTTAAATCTACTTGCTGTTTTATGGAAGCCACTCCTGCAGTGATTTTCTGCTGATGTAAAGCTAAATGGCAGCAAATAAGGTAAAAAAGGCAGCAGGGGTGGTGAATGGAATATTCACAACAGAGGACTACAGAAGAGGGAATGCAAGGAATGGATGGTGGAGGAGAAGAAAACCAGGGCTCCAGCAAGCATTTGAGGATGTAACTTCAGAACAATTTTAAAACCCTGTTTGTACACCAGAATTAGGAGTCAGCTGTGTGGAGATCTCAATACCCACATGCCTAGCCAGGACTGGGGAGACTCTCTCAAGTCAGGCCCTGTCAATTCCTGAGCTCCCTTTTTGTTATTTAGAGATTTTCAGTCAAAGAAAAGCTTATTGAAACTCATCCAAACACTGGAAGTTGCAAATATTTCAGGGTTTTATTTGGTCAAAAAAGTGCTCAGTGCTACACAAGAGAGAAGATGTCTCTATCAACCATAAAATGCCTGCACCAAGTCCCTTCCTCTGTGAGTCCAGGCAGTTGTCCTGGTCCTTGCTGAGGCTATACCCTGCGATGCATAAACATTGGTTCTGATCCCATCTGACATGGATTTTTTTTTCCATATTTATTCTGTGCTGTTGTGGGAATAAAGTCTATGTTGTTTTTTAGCTCTGTTTTTTAAACTTTATGGTAAAGAGTTGTGAATTTATTTTACTTAGAATAGAATTTTCCTTTTTTCAAATACATCTGGCTAGTTGGCATAAAATACAGCTATAGCTGGCTCAATCCCTAGAGTTTAAAGGAATATTTCTGGTCACAGGGGATTTAGCTCAAAATTTATTTCAGGATTATGCACTCGAGGATTAAGGCAAAATAAAATCCATGCAACACTTACTATTTTATATTTAAAATTTAGAACTGCTTTGAAAAACTCATCCAGAAAAGGATATATTTTTTTAACTTGTTAAAGATTATTGTTAATCTTTCAGGTTTTAATGCTGAAGTTATCTTTGTAGAAACTGTATGGATCTGTGAAATGCCTGTTTACATAAAATGTCAGGATGTGTTGAAGTCATACTTCAAATGGGGGTTTTGTTTGTTTTTTATTTCTTTTGAAGAATGTACCACATTGATATCCCTAGCTCTTCTTCTGTACTTACGATGGGATTTCTGAAAGCACTTATTATTGCATCTAACTCTAACCCAGCTCAATCCCAATGGTGGCTTAAATGGGAGCAGAATTATGTCATCAGAGAAGACTTTTGAAAATCCCAAATTGATCCCTATTATTACCTCATTTAGATCATGATAACTCATTTTTGCAGGGTACTGAACTAATACTCCTAAGAATACAGTTTTTCATGGCTCAAGAGGAACGCAAGATGGAACTTTAACATCTGGGTTTATAAAAGACCAGAATTATTGGGCTTTCACCCAGGTTTGGGGGTGAGAGACCAGCAGCAGGACTGACGCCTGGTGCTGTAGAGCTCACATGGCAGGTTGTGAACGGGGCTAAAAAGGTAACTCCTCTGAGACCAGCATTGGGGTTTTTTCAGTGATACTATGGCAGCTGAGCTGCTTATGTCTAGCTTAAAACAACCTCTGTATAATTTACTGAGTGGTTTGTGTTACTCAAGGGCAACTGCTATATCCACTCTGCCCTCCTGAGATCCCACCTGCAGTGCTGTGTCCAGCTCTGGGGTCCCCAGCAGAGGACATCAACCTGTTGGAGAAAGTCCAGAGAAGGCCAGCAAGTTAATAAGGGGACTGGAGCATCTGCCCTGTGATGACAGGCTGAGACAGTAGGGATTGTTCAGCCTAGAGAAGAGAAGGTTGCATGGAGACCTCATAACAGCCTTCCAGTATCTGAAGGGGATCTGGAGAGGGACTCTTCACCAGGACCTGTAGTGATGAGACAATGAGTAATGGTTTCAAGCTGAAAGAGGGTAAATTTAGGGTAAGTATATGGAAGACATTTTTTCCTGTGAGGGTGGTGAGGCACTGGCACAGGTTGCCCAGAAAACTTGTGGATATCCCATCCCTGAAAGTGTTCAAGGCCAGGTTGGATGGGGCTTGGACAACCTGGTCTTAGGCCACCTACTGGAAGGTAGTAGAGGGGTTGGAACCTAGATGATTTTTAAGATCCCTTCCAACCCAAATGATTCTTTGATTCTATGATTCTGACCTCCTGAAGGTCCTCAGAAGGAACTCCTTGGCTTGTCACTGGCTTCAGTGGTTCAAAGAAATGAGGGTTTCCATGCTATGACAAACCTCAAAGCTGCCCTGTCCCATCCTTCCCTTCCTTGTTTCTTCTCTGTGCGTAGCCACTCCACAGTCAACCCCAAAAGCCCCACGGAAACAGTCCCCAGTAAAAGCACCATCACCTGTGTCCACTTCAATTAATCACAGCTAACAGAAAAGGGATGGTCAGAATGTCTCTTATCTCATGGAACCAAACAGCAATAGATCAATATAACAGATCAATATCCAACCAATATATGTTTACAAGCAGGTTATTAAGAAGCAAAAGCACAAGTGTAAAAACAAGCTTGTTTCCTGGTTTCCAGCATAAACCATTTTCCCTATATCACATTCAAATATTATATGCCAGTCCTTTTCTTCCAGCTCCCACTACAGCTGACCACAGCAAAACTAGCTGGTCTTGTGACCTTTTTTGCCATCTGCCAATCAGCTGAATTAACTTTTGGTAGCACAACCAGGAGAAGCTCAGACAAATACATCACACCAATGAACACTTTGAGACTTGACAAAACCATGTTTAAATGGCAGTGGGGCCATGGTAACACATTCACCTCATTGCTTCCCTTTTGGAACCCACATCCTATAAATTAATTTCTTTCTCATCTTTAGCTAAAGTTTGATTGAAACTCATTCTAACCAAGTCCATTCACTCACCCACAGCTTCACAGCACAGTAGTTGTATTTGAGAAGCATGAGTGGTTTTGTGCAGGGTTTGTGGATATATCCGCTGGGGGAGGAGAAACTATTTTTAGACATATCCTGATGCATCATTGTGTTTATGCAGAAAATTTAAAAACAGTTGGTCAGAGAAAATTTTACTTTTACCATGTTAGCACATGAGTGAGAGCTGACTCACGTTTTTATTATCTGAGTGGGTCTCATCTACTGGAACCATCATTTCCAGTAGTCATATCTTGCACTTCTCACGTAATCAGTTCTTCCTCTGCATGTCTCTCCCACACATATTTAAACTTTTAAGTATCAGGAATAAGGGAAGTGGGAACCCCCTGTTAATTTCAGCATGCAAAATAATTCTTTTGGGGTTACAATCAGCAATTTCAGGATATAGTTACTACTCAGTTATCATCTCCCAACTGCTTTGTGCAAAGGTACTCTGGAAGGCCAAGGAGAAGCCCCAGCAAGCAAAAGTTACCATGATTTTAACAGAGAAGTTTTTGCTAAGCTATTTCAAATCAAGTAAATTATGAGTGATCTTTAAAAGACAATTTTTTTTCACTGTGATATTTTCACTTCAACATTAATACACCTGAATGTTTTGTTGCATGAGACAAGTAATCACAGAATCATAAACCTGGAAGACATTTGAAGACATCACGTAGCACACTCCCATCCTAGGACAGGACCAGCCCTAAATTTTCAGTTCTGCAAAACCTTTATGTAGCCACTGTCATGTTCAGTGATAGAGATGACACCAATTTCCAAGGTATGTCTGTCCCAGTGATTCAGATTCTTACAATTCATTTTTTTTCCTAATGTCTGTGTAAACCCAGTCCTTCTCCTAGCCACCACTGGTGTAAGGACCAGAATTTTCTTTCTCACATATAACGCAAACCAAAAATTTAGACTAAGAGGACACATGATTTCTCTGAAAAACCAATCTAGTGCTTGAGATTTCAAAGCATGAGGGGGTTTTGTTTTCCCTTTCTTTTAATGCACATCTTTGCTTACTGGTTTTAGTCAAAAGTATTATAAAAAAAATTGCCTTTATGGTGCCTCAGAAATCCAGTCCCGATCTAATTATGCAACAAATCAGAAAAGACAGATGACTCTCATGGGACTGAAAGGCTGATTTCTGGACCAGAATAGTTTCAGAAAAGTTAAACTTTTAGATTTTTATCTGAACCAAGTTCTTTGAGGCTCATCTGTCACTTGTTAGTAGTCTGGTTTTTCACCTCCAGAGACTTCAGTTTAAATCCTGGTTTAGGTCACAGTGAAAATGAGTTTGGTGGTTTGTATCCTTGTGGACTTCTGTCAACAGTGAAAAACCACCATACAATCCTGCACAACTGTAAAGTTTTGTTTAAAAGAAAGCCTGGACTGGAATCTCAGAGGTCATTACAAGTCAGGCCAGAAGTGTTATGCTACAGCTGCATGGAGAATTGTGAACGGCACCTGACACAAAGAAGTTCAGGGATGAGCACTATAAATCAACTGCGAGCTTAACTGGGATGTGCTTATTGTTTGTCCATAATCAATGAGTTTGTCAAACTCATTTTGAAGCAGTACTTTCACATATTATTCCAAAAGTTCTGATGGGAACCTCATAATGGCCAACGGTGAGAGAGAAGTGATCTTAGACACTGCACTTTAATTTAAAAGGTTTGCAATATGCTTTGTCATCATCCTCACAGAAAACAGCTGTTAGAGAAATGATTTGTTGTAGAAAAATATTTCTGTATGAAGGTATATTAAAAAGTTTGATAGTGTTGACCTCGAGGGAAATATGGAAAATAAGGTAAGTCAAAGATTATGGTGAGGTTCAGAACAGAGTATGGATTTTACATTTACTATCTTAAAGAAAAAAAGTCTAAAGTAAAATAAAAAATCACAAATGATGTCTTCCTCATTTTTCACTCCTGTTATATGTTTCTCCTTCAGTCACACACAAAATTCCTTCTCAGCTGCTCCGAAAACAGATAGACACAAAAAGAAGTAGAAACACTCTCATACATAGGCATTGCTAAGCCCAAGTTTCTCAGTTCAGGTGTTCCAAAGCTGCAGATGCCACAGTGAAAGAGCTCTCCTTCCTTAATGCAAGGGACTGAGAGGATTTTCCACCAACTTTCAAAAAAACTTCACATATGGTTTTAGACTAGAGATGAAAAGATTTTTTTTTCCCTTAGGAGTATCTGAGGAAAAATTGAATGGCAATGAACAGAGTTTTGCACTGTGAGAGTTGATGTCACTTCAGCTACTGGCAGGAGGCTGGGAATTCAATCACCTGTGCTGATGGTGTTTGCAGCACAAATCATCACTGGCTACAGATTACATTCCAAAACCTCAGCTTTTATTACACAAAACCTGAACACTCAGGCTTTTTTTTTGGTTTGGTTTTGGGGTTTTTTTGCTACCAGAGTTGCAATAGAAGCATGTACCCTCCATGGCTGGGAGCTGGAACTAGATGATCTTTAAGGTTCCTTCTATCCCTATCTCAAACCAAGTGTGCCTTCAGGGGATGTCCTACATGGGTTTCTCCAGAGACTTCATCTTCTTGTGAGAGATGAAATTTGCTTTTCAGTCTACAAAACCAGTTAATTTGATGTTGTGAATGAGCAACTGGACCAGTTGCTGGTTACTGATAATCATTTGTATTTTAGGATAGAATCAATTTAGAAGGGAACAACAGGTGACTATAAATTATTTGTGATTAAGTCACAGGTGTAGTTACCAGTAAGGTTTATGACACTGAATTTTGCTGATATCCAACTGTGTGTGAGCTGAGGAGAGGCAAAACAGTTCACATTCTCAACAACAAGATTAATGGATTCAGGGAAACAATGAAATAAATTAATGTAACTAAAGTTAAAAATGAAACATTATTCTATTTTAAAATGGGAACACAAGAAAGCAGAGCATGTTAAACAAGTAAAATGTCCCTAAAATAAAGAGGCTTAAAAGCCTCTTCATGGCAAAAGTGAAGGTTCTTTTAATCAGCATGGTAAACTTCTGTTTGGACCCCATTAAAGTCAATCTTACTAGAACAGCCTGCCCAGAGTACAAATGTAGATCCAATGTAATGATCAGATAATAAGATCAAAAACACAAAGTACTTTCTTTCAGAATACATAATTAAATTGTAGACCTCACTGATGAAAAAGGTCTTGGGATTGAGATAAAACAAAAGACATCAGATAAATTCATGGACAAACCATCTATCAGTGGCTATGAAAAACAGTAGTGCAGGCTGAACCTCGGGCTGAGGAAGTACCTGTGCCCCTGGCAGCTGAACCTGGGAGGGCATTGTGGGAAAATACAGTACTACAATGGGCACTCAACTAATGCCCATGCTGGAGATAGAATACTGGGCCAGGAGGACATAGCATGACTTGGCATGGAAAGTATTCCAGCTAGTAAGAGAACTGATTCTTCATGAGAGACTTGCATACAGAGTAAGGACAAAATATACAAGACATGGTTGTTGACCTAAATTAACAACAATCAGCTGGGCATGAGACAAGAGTGTGCATTCACAGCCCAGAAAGCCAGCAGCGTGGGCAGCAGAGATAGGGAGGGGATTCTGCCCCTCTGCTCCACTCTGGTGAGAGCTCACCTGCAGTGCTGCATCCAGCTCTGGGGCCCCCAATACAAGAAGCACATGGAGCTGCTGGAGTGTGTATAGAGGACAGTATGGAGATAATCAGGAGACTGGAGCACCTCTACTATGAAGGCAGGCCGAGAGAGTTGGTGACGTTCAGTCTGGAGAAGAGAAGGCTCCAGAGAGACCACACTGGGGCCTTTCAGTACTTAAAGAGAGCCTATAAGAAAAATGAGGGCAGAGTTCTTAGCAGGGCTTGTTGTGACAGGACAGGGTAATGGTTTTAAACTAAGATAGGGTAGACTTAGATCAGATATAAGGAAGATATTTTTCACAGTGAGGGTGGTGAGGCATTGGCATAGGTTGTCCAGAGAGGAGGTATATACCCTATGCCTGGAATTGTTCAAGGCCATGTTGGATAGGGCTTGGAGCAACCTGGTCTAGTGGAAGATGTCTCTACTCATGGCAGAGCAATTGGACTAGATGACCTTTAAAGGTTCCCTGTGACCCAAAATGTTCTTTGATTCAACATTTCTAAATGTCCTGGTTTTAGCCAGGAT
>NW_008658583.1:1150-1678 GCF_000695815.1 Acanthisitta chloris | reverse complement strand
CACAGGTGACTCTGGGGGGACACAGGTAGCTCTGGGGCTGTCCATCCCTCCCAGTTTCTCAGCTGAGGCACTGGGGGAGGGATGGGGACACTGGGGCGAGATGGACACAGAGGGGACAGAGGGATGGACACAGGTGACTCTGGGGGGACACAGGTAGCTCTGGGGCTGTCCATCCCTCCCAGTTTCTCCCAGTATCCCTGTCCCTCTCCCAGTTCTCCGTCTGGGCAGCTCAGCTGAGGCACTGGGAGCTGCTCAGCGTTCCCTGCACCTCCCTGACCCTGTGCTGCGTTTCTGCCTGACCTTGGCTCACCTGAACCGAGCTCTGTTCCTTGCCTGCGACAACCTGCTCTGGGCTGGGAAAACTGGGATCATTCCCAGTCTGGATACCAATAAATGGAGCCAGAGATCCTTCAGGTAGGATGGGAATTCCAGAGGGAAGAGGGGGATGGAGGGAGGAGAGGATGGGATTGTTGGGGGAGAGAAGGGAATGGGATTTCCAAGGGAGGAGGGGATGGGATTCCCAAGGGA
>NW_008658583.1:0-1031 GCF_000695815.1 Acanthisitta chloris | reverse complement strand
AATGGGATTCCCAAGGGAGGAGGGAAAGGGATTTCCAAGGGAGCAGGGGATGGGAGTTCCAGAGAGAGAAGGGAATAGGATTCCCAAGGGAGGAGGGGATGGGATTCCCAAGGGAGGAGGGAATGGGATTGTTGGGGGAGAGAAGGGAATGGGATTCCCAAGGGAGGAGGGGATGGGATTTCCAAGGGAAAACAGGGAATGGGATTTTTGGGGGAGGGAAGGGAATGCAATTCCCAAGGGAGGAGGAAATGGGATTCCCAAGGGAGGAGGGAATGGGATTGTTGGGGGAGAGAAGGGAATGAGATTCCCAAGGGAACAGGAGATGGGATTTTCAAGGGAGGAGGGAATGGGATTGTTGGGGGAGAGAAGGGAATGGGATTCCCAAGGGAGCAGGAGATGGGGATTCCAGAGAGAGAAGAGAATAGAAATGGGATTCCCAAGGGAGGAGGGAATGGGATTCCCAAGGGAGGAGGGAATGGGATTCCCAAGGGAGGAGGGAATGGGATTCCCAAGGGAGGAGGGAATGGGATTCCCAAGGGAGGAGGGAATGGGATTCCCAAGGGAGGAGGGAATGGGATTCCCAAGGGAGGAGGGAATGGGATTCCCAAGGGAGGAGGGAATGGGATTCCCAAGGGAGGAGGGAATGGGATTCCCAAGGGAGGAGGGAATGGGATTCCCAAGGGAGGAGGGAATGGGATTCCCAAGGGAGGAGGGAATGGGATTCCCAAGGGAGGAGGGAATGGGATTGTTGGGGGAGAACTGAGAATGGGATTCCCAAGGGAACAGGGAATGGGATTTTCAAGGGAGAACAGGGAATGGGATTGTTGGGGGAGAGCTGAGAATGAGATTCCCAAGGGAGAGAAGGGAATGGGATTCCTTGTGGAGAGCAGGGAATGGAATTCCCTTAGGAGAATAAGGAATGGGATTCCCAAGGGAGCAGGGAATGGAATTCCAGGAGCAGGTCAAAGAATGGGATTCCCTAACAAGAGCAGGGAATGGGATTCCCTAGGGAGAGCAGGTCATGGAATTCC
>NW_008658582.1:0-1185 GCF_000695815.1 Acanthisitta chloris | reverse complement strand
GTGTGCCCAGGTGTGCCCAGGTGTACCTCTGAAGTATCCTCCGTACGCTCCCTGTCTCTGGTCCAAAACTCTCTCGTTGTTTTCCACCAAATTTCCCAATTTTTCGGCCAACTGAAGAGCCAAATTCTGCGTCGCCGTCGGCTCCGTGCGATGCATCATCACCGTCGCCGTCGGCTGGTCCAGGGAGGCCTGAAACAGGTGAACAACTCACCTGAGATCCAGGTGAGCCCAAAAAATCCCAAAAAATCGACAGGAAATACCAAAAATGCTCCAAAACTTGTCATGGTCAAAGGTTGCAGTGACAGGTGAACTTACCTGAGATCCAGGTGAGCCCAAAAAATCCCAAAAAATCGACAGGAAATACCAAAAATGCTCCAAAACTTGTCATGGTCAAAGGTTGCAGTGACAGGTGAACTTACCTGAGATCCAGGTGAGCCCAAAAAATCCCAAAAAATCGACAGGAAATACCAAAAATGCTCCAAAACTTGTCATGGTCAAAGGTTGCAGTGACAGGTGAACTTACCTGAGATCCAGGTGAGCCCAAAAAATCCCAAAAAATCGACAGGAAATACCAAAAATGCTCCAAAACTTGTCATGGTCAAAGGTTGCAGTGACAGGTGAACTTACCTGAGATCCAGGTGAGCCCAAAAAATCCCAAAAAATCGACAGGAAATACCAAAAATGCTCCAAAACTTGTCATGGTCAAAGGTTGCAGTGACAGGTGAACTTACCTGAGATCCAGGTGAGCCCAAAAAATCCCAAAAAATCGACAGGAAATACCAAAAATGCTCCAAAACTTGTCATGGTCAAAGGTTGCAGTGACAGGTGAACTTACCTGAGATCCAGGTGAGCCCAAAAAATCCCAAAAAATTCCCCAAAAAACCAAAAGAATCCCAAATATTCCGTAAAAAATCGCCAAAATTCCATTAAAAATCCCGAAGAATTCACAAAAAAATCCCAAAAATTCACAAGAAATATCTATCTCGTCACACTCAATGGTTGGAGCGACAGGTGAACTCACCTGAGATCCAGGTAAACCCAAAAATCCCCCAAAAAATTCCCCAAAAAACCAAAAGAATCCCAAATATTCCGTAAAAAATCGCCAAAATTCCATTAAAAATCCCGAAGAATTCACAAAAAAATCCCAAAAATTCACAAGAAATATCTATCTCGTCACACTCAATG
>NW_008658581.1:14019-24823 GCF_000695815.1 Acanthisitta chloris | reverse complement strand
GAGAGGGGGATGCTGTGGGGATGGGAATGGGTCCCTGGATGGGTGATGACCACATGGATGGGAGAGGGGGATGCTGTGGGGATGGGAATGGGTCCCTGGATGGGTGATGACCACATGGATGGGAGAGGGGGACCCCAGGGGCCACGGGGGCACAGGGACAAGATGCCTTGGTGAAATGCCACCAGCTGCCAGGTGGGAGGGAGTCAGGAGAGCCCACCCGAACTGGGGGGACCTCCCAGCTGCTCTGCACTGCCAGGGTGTGTGGGAGGAATTGTACACACATGTGCACACACACACAGACACACATACAGCTTGGGGAATTCGGCGTTTTGCTGCCAGACAGGCACCACTGCTCTGCTCATCCGTCCCAGCACTCAGCCTTGGGGGCTGGGGGTGGGGGTCACCATCACCCCGACCCCCCTGCTGCTCCCTCTGCAGCGGTGGGGGCATGGCACTGAGCCTCCCCCCGCTCACATACCCTCGTCTGCAGAGCCAGGGGCTTTGGGAAGCAGCTGGCAATCACCTTGGCAAACAGCAGGCAGGAGCACGCTGCTCCGTGAGGAACGGGTCAGGCAGAAAGGAAGGGGAGGAGGACAAACAGCAGATCAGAGCAACACGCATTAGTGAGGCTTTCCAGCTAACAACATCCTTCCCGTCCTTTTCTCTTCCTGCTCTTTGCTGTCCCTGCCTTGCCTTCTCTTCAGAAAGAAAAAGCACACATAGACTGGGACTGAGCAGGATGTTCCCGTGCTTCCACACAGCCTCAATGGAGCCAGCAGGGAAAAGGTGTCCTGAGCTGCCACACATTGCTTCAGTTCCATCAGGGCTCAGAGTCATTCACTGCTCTGGGTCTTACACCTGTCTCCCTGCAGTCAGATCCCCAAAAAGTGCCAGAACCCACCATCCCTCTCTTCCCTTTGTGCAGATCCCTGCTCTGTGCTGGAGATGAGATCCCAGCATCAGGAATAGCAGGAGCTGCTCCAGCCCATCACCAGGTACCTCTGCTTCTTCCTCAGGAAGGCAAATACCTGCCTCAATTTATACCTGCCTTAGTACCTGCTGTAGCACCTGCCTAAATGGCATCTCAGAGCTGAGCAGAGGGAAAGGATTCCCTCCACCAGAAGAGGGATCTGCTCTCCACTCCTCCTCACTCTTCGGCCTGTCCTCTGCCTCCCTCTCCTCCTTCCCAGGCTCAAGGCTGGGCCATGTCAGAGGGGAAGGAATGCTCAGCCCCCACCAAGGTGACACCTGAGGTCTTTTGTCCCCACAGGTGCTCCAGGAGGAAAAGGCACAGCTTTGCCTGGGGTTTCCCTGGATTTTATTTCCTCAGTGTACCAACGGAGACCCTCAGCCCTCACCCCAGTGCCTTCTGCCAGTGGGAACTGCAGGATCCAGTGGGAAGCACCCACCTCTACTCACCTCAGCAGCTTTATTAGCTCAGCCACAGCACCCACCTGCTGGAGGGATGGGGTGGGGGCCATGAGTTTGCATCCCATGGGGTTAATCCCAGCAGTGTTCCCACTGCAGGCACTGATTGTGGCACATCCCTGCTCTAGTGTTATCAGGAGCAGGCAGCTCCCTGCCCTCTCATTTGGGATTTATTCCAGGGGAATTTACAGCCTGAAAGCTCCTTAAATCAGGTGTATGGCATGGGAAGCATTTCACCAAGCAGCCTCCCCCCTCAGCCTGTGTTTGGGGGCAGAGGAGGTTGGAGTCTCCTTTAGGAGAAGGGGAGAGAAGGAGGTGACTCTTCTCTGGAGGGGCACACAAGGGGAAGTCCCTTCCACAGCCCTTCCAGCACAAAGAGAGCTCTGTCTGGAGCTGCTGGTCTTGGTCAGAGGGAGAAAGGAGGCACAGAAGGAGCAAGGACAGGAGACAAGGCACCAAGGGAGACCTGCAAGGGCTCATGGTGAGCACTGAACACTGATACAACCCTGCAAATGTTCATGCTTGGGGAAAAAAAACCCACAGAAACACAACAAACCCAACAACTTTATTCCTACCCTTTGTGGAATGACAATGTTAATCACCAAAGCCGATTACAGGGACACAGCACTGGGCTGGCACCAGCTGCCAGTGGCTCCAGTGCTTTTGTCTGGCTCCAGTGAGGCTGGACACCTTCGTGGTGAGGGATGGTGGGTGGCAGAGACTGGTTGCTGTTCCTCTCCCCAAATTATCTTCCACTTCCAAAGGATTTCATTCCCAAAGGTTGCAGCATCCCTTGGGGGCTGGAGACCCCTCCCTGGGGCTGGGACAGCTCTCCTCCAGCTGAGCTTTGTTCCTGCACAGAAAATGATAGATGTGCCCAGAGGATTTCTCCCCTCCTTCCGTTTAAGTCCCATTAATATGAGTTGGATTTGCTTACCCTCCTGACTCCAGGCTTTAATTCTGCAGAGCGTTATCACATTAATGGGAGTCAAGGTTGTTAACGTGATGGATTAGGCATTAACAGTGTAATCCATGGGGGACAGGACCAGCCAGCTCTCCCCACACTCCCTGTCTTCTTCTCATCCTGACAGCAGCGAGAAGAGCCTGAGCACTCAACCAGGTCCCAGCTTGGTGCTGGGTTTGTCCCATCCAGGCAGGAGCCAGGCAGGGGGATGAGGACACACACAGCCTGAGTGCTGCTTCCCCCTCCACTGGTCCCCTGGCTCTGCTCTCCAACAGATTCTCTCTTTCAGGCACCTGCAGGGTCCCAAATGAGAGTTTTTACTGTCCCATGTGGGTCCCCAGGGATGGCTGGAAGTTAGGACCTCACCTCTGCTCCCAGTCCTTGGGGTCCTGCATCCCATGGGCAGAGTGGGACCAGCACATCATCTCCCCGAGCTGCATCTCCATCTGCCCACACAAAGCCACGTGTGTGCCACAGGTCACCCACAGGCACAGGCTTCATCCCTCCTCCCTGCCCCAACCTCTTCATGCTGCTGGGGAAGCCCAGCATCCTCATTCCCCTTCAAACCCTGTGCCCGAGCAGGGTTTTCCACTCATGGAACCTATCCCCAGGGGCTGGATCCGCCGGTGCTGCCCGGGCTCACCCGGCTCGGGCAGTGCCTCTCTGGCTCCCCGCGGGTGTCTCCTTGGGGCTCACGTTTGCAGAGCTGCTGACAGCAGCCAGCTCACAGCCACCGGCTATGGGAGTCCTTGGCACACCCCGACACTGATGGACCCCGACAGCTACACGCAAAGCAGAGGCTATTTTTGCCCTCACTGCTGTTTTCTGAACTGATTTTGCCTCTTTAACCTCTGCCAGGGAAAGCAGCCCCTGCTCCTGCTGCTTGCCCAGCGCCTGATGTCTCGGGAGCCCGGGGGGGGCAGCAAAGGTGCTGGAATGAGAACGAGCTCAGCTGATTCCCAACCTCACTGCGATCCTTGCGAATAAACCCCGGGGCTGGTGCCAGTCCCGACCGTGCCCGAGAGGCTTTGCCAGCAGCAAATCTGCCTCGTCCTCGCTAACGAGAGCATCTTGGTGACAGCCATCAGCCCTATCGATCCCATCCCGGCTCTGTCCTGCTGGAGAGAAGGGATAGTTCAGGGCGAACATGACTCTCGCTGCTAATTGAATACTCCTGCACGGAGCCTCATCCGGCTCCGATCGATGCCGGAGCTGCTGTGCAGGCACAGAGCATGGGCAGGTTCTGCTCTGCCAGGAATTCCCAAACCAGAGCCACATTAGCCCCAAAATGCAACCTCTGCTTCGAGGAGGATGGAGGCAAAGGGTAGTTCCCACGGCTCGCAGGGTATCTCCGAATTCGGGGATAAAATCGGGATGGTGCCACGAGTGCTGCTGTGCTCTCTGCCCAGGGAAAGCTGCAGCTGTTCTCTTGCTCTCGCTGAGTTTTTGGGAGCTGCACACGGCAGGTCCATCCAGCTGGTGGCACTGGGAGGGTCCGGGAAACGCCGAGCTGAGCTGTCAGGTCTCCTGCTCACACACTCGTCAGCCTGCACAGCCCCAAATCACAGCTGACATTTCCAGCCAAGCCCACGGCACCTGAGCCAGACGCTGAGCTGCCAGGGAAGCACTTGGGGAATTCTCTGCTAAGGAACATATTTCCCACTCTCTCCTTAGTGTCCAAGCACATTCCCAGCCCCAGAGCCCCACGGGATGGATTTGCTGGGCACAGCAGCACAGGGAAACCCTGGATTTTAGCTCAGGAGCCTTCTGGGATGGACTGACAGACCATTCCATGTGCAAGCAAATGGTTCCCATCAGGTGGAGGGAACAGGGATGGAGAGAATGGAACAGGGATGGAGGGAAAGGAACAGGGACTTGGTCCCATCAGGTGGAGGGAACTGGGATGAAGGGAAAGGACAAGGACTTGCTCCCATCAGATAGAGAGCACAGGGACAGAAACAAAGGAACAGGGACTTGTTTCCATGAGATAGAGGGCGCAAGCAAATGGTTCCCATCAGGTGGAGGGAACAGGGATGGAGAGAATGGAACAGGGATGGAGGGAAAGGAACAGGGACTTGGTCCCATCAGGTGGAGGGAACTGGGATGAAGGGAAAGGACAAGGACTTGCTCCCATCAGATAGAGAGCACAGGGACAGAAACAAAGGAACAGGGACTTGTTTCCATGAGATAGAGGGCACAGGGATGGAGGGAAAGGAACAGGGACTTGATCCCATCGAGGGAACAGGACAGGGATGGAGGGAAAGGAATAGGGACTCATTCCCATGAGATGGAGGACACAGGGATGGAGGGAAAGAAATAGGGACTCATTCCCATGAGATGGAGGACACAGGGATGGAGGGAAAGAAATAGGGACTCATTCCCATGAGATGGAGGACACAGGGATGGAGGGAAAGAAATAGGGACTCATTCCCATGAGATGGAGGACACAGGGATGGAGGGAAAGAAATAGGGACTCATTCCCATGAGATGGAGGACACAGGGATGGAGGGAAAGAAATAGGGACTCATTCCCATGAGATGGAGGACACAGGGATGGAGGGAAAGAAATAGGGACTCATTCCCATGAGATGGAGGACACAGGGATGGAGGGAAAGAAATAGGGACTCATTCCCATGAGATGGAGGACACAGGGATGGAGGGAAAGAAATAGGGACTCATTCCCATGAGATGGAGGACACAGGGATGGAGGGAAAGAAATAGGGACTCATTCCCATGAGATGGAGGACACAGGGATGGAGGGAAAGAAATAGGGACTCATTCCCATGAGATGGAGGACACAGGGATGGAGGGAAAGAAATAGGGACTCATTCCCATGAGATGGAGGACACAGGGATGGAGGGAAAGAAATAGGGACTCATTCCCATGAGATGGAGGACACAGGGATGGAGGGAAAGAAATAGGGACTCATTCCCATGAGATGGAGGACACAGAGATGGAGAGAAAGGACAAGGACTCATTCCCATCAGCTGGAGGGCACAGGGATGCAAAGGCAAAGGGACAAATGGGCCTTGCAGATGCTCTGGGAATGACGTGGGCATTGAGGATAATGAGGCTGGTTCCAGTGTCAGGCACTCAGCCCTGAGCAGGCAATGAAGCAAATCGAGTTTCACTAAGAGCTCGGGAGCCTGTGCTGGGAGGCCCCTCCTGCCCCCACACTCCCTGATCCCGGGAATGAGATTTCCATCCACTCTGGGATGTTAGAGGAGGAATTGCTGTGTTGTGCACCAGGCAGGGAGCTCTGGGGTGGATACAGTGTCCTGGGCTGATGCTTCCCATGCCTCCACAGCCCAAGTGGATTAGCAGAGTTGGGGCCCACATCAGTAAACAGCATGAAATTCCTGAATATCAGCAGTTCCAGCAGCAGAAATGCTCCAGAGGGGTACAAGGCAGGGCTCCTCCTCTCCTTGGGATATTTACCAATCCTTGTCCCCAAACACACCCTTTGCTGCTCCTCCTCCCACCCAAAGTGAACTCCTGCAAGGTTCAGCTGGGCACTGGAGGCTGAGGTAGCAACTGAGTGGCTTCAGGACCTGTTGGGATAATTTAAAGCCTGGGAAAGATGAAGAGACTAGGATAAAAGCCACCAAAGGGATGGCAGGGAGGGAACTAGAGATGCTGGTCTGTGGTGGAATGGGGGACTGGGAGGGATGGGAGAGAACAGACTTTGCTAGGTGTGTGCTAGGTGTTTCTGCATCCTTGGGAGAGCAGTCCCTGGGTGTCATGTGAGGCTCATCCCATGCTGACATGGGAATTAGTTATCAGGAAGCAATTCCTCCCTGTGAGATGCTGAGACACTGGCACAGGTTGCCCAGAGAAGCTGGGGCTGCTCCATCCCTGGGAGTGTTCCAGGCCAGGTTGGATGGGGCTTGGAGCAACCTGGGCTAGTAAAAGGTGTCCCTGCCTATGGCAGGAGGTGGAGTAAGATGAGCTTTAAGATCCCTCCCAAACTAAACCATTCCTTGATTCCTCTGGATGCTCGTTCCTACCCCAGTCTGGCAGCCTCCCACCTCCTGGGAGCCTGGCACTGCCAGCAAACACTGCCTCATCCTCGGCTGTCGGGCTGGGAGGAGTGAAGAAACCCCCCTACGTTTGTAAACCAGGGCTAGACAGAGCTGGGATCACATTCCTGCCACGGCAAAGGCTGAAGCAGAAGGTGCCACCCCAGTGAGAGACGTGGGAGCAGCCACAGGGGACAGAGCCCTTGGGAAGCATGGCAGGAGCTGTCACAGCCATCCCTGCTCTGCTGTCATGCCTTGCCCCAGGTCCTTGGCAATATCCCCACATCCCTTGATTATTTGTATTGTCTCCCTTCCCCTCCAGCCCTGCCTGCTGTGTCAGCAGGAGTATTTATAGCTCCTCTCTGCTCCCAGACGGATGGCAGGAGCATCCCTTCCCGGATCTGATCACTACCTGTCACTTCAGGCTCTTCCACGCTGGCCAAGGCACTCACAGCCACTTTTCCATCTCCAGAGACCTTCTGCTCCTCGGGAGCACCGTGTTCCACATGGGAACACCTTCCAGATGCCTGCAGTCAGCTCTGTGGTGATGGGGAGCCCCAGGGACATGGCCAAGGGGGTGTCTATGCCCTGGGGGGCTGTGACAGGGGTAGGGGAGGGTGTTGGTGCTGTCCAGGCTCCAGCCTGGGATTTACTGCTTTCATTTCCCTTGGCATCAAAAGATGAGCTTAATTATGGACGTTTTTATGATGGAAGTGAGGAGCTCTGCTCTGGGTGGGAGCTGAGGGGGGCACAGCAGCTCTGCCAGCACCTCAAAACTCTCATTAAAATAGTGCTGGTTGCTGTCAGGGCCAGCACAGGTTGGGCTATGGCTCTCCAGATCCTGGAGGAATAATAGGATGTACTGAAGCTGATTCCATCCTCACTGCAGGAAGCAGAGGTGGGTGCTGGTCCCAGGGAGCACCAGGGGTAATGCTGCTCCCACCCATACTCTTCCTCAGTGGGACAAATCCCTGGGGCTGCAGCTGGGAGGTGGTTTTCCTGCTGCTTGGGTTGTCCTCAAGGGTGGATACAGGGGGAAAAAATCCATGGGGAAACCCAGCACAGCAAGGGAGAGCTTGGCTGGGTACCGAGATACTCCACCATGGGAAAGAGCCAAAGGCACTCATTCACACCCCCATCCCCTTCTCCATCCCCATCCCCATCCCCATCCCTATTTCCATGTCCATCATCTCCATCATCTCCATCCCCATCATCCCCATCTCCATCCCCATCCCTATCTCTAGCCCTATCTCCATCCCCATTCCTATCTTCATCCCCATCTCCATCCAGATCCCTATCCTCATCCCCATCTCCATCTGAGGCACTGGGCAGGGCATCCCTTTTGGAAAACCCCTGGAAAATCCCTTCCCTTTCAGCAGAGCAATGACTGCATCCCAGAGCTCACAGACAGGGACGCACACGGTGTCTGTCACTTGCTCCTTGGTGCCTAGGAGGATGCTGAGGGGAATAAAAGGGTGCAGAGAACAATGCTAATATTCCAAATAACCCAAACCCAGCAGATTCTGCCAGCGCAAAGCAAGTCTCCCTTGGGAATGACATTGCAAGCATCATCAGAAAAAACAAGCCTCTCTCCTCCAGGAACTCCCTTCCCTCTCAGGGAAGGAAAACATGTGTTGTTGGGGTTTGTTTTTTTTTTTTTATTTATTTATAGGACAGATAATAACAAAATGCTATGAATGAATCAGCTCCTTTTCTCCTCGTGGCTCCAGGATGGCATCTCCTTCAGAGCCAGTGCCCAGGCACAGCCCTGCTGGGGAGACAGGGAAGGGATTGATTAGAAAAGCCAGAGATGGCTTAATTGAGCTTTCCAAGGCTGCTGCAGGCCCAAATTGGATGTGCCCAGCTTCAGTCCAGGCTGTTCCCAGCTCCTCCTGTGCATTCTGAACCTTCATTCAGGCAGCAACTCCTGCCAATTAGCTCAGGGGCTCTCGTTAGTGCCCTGGCATTGATTGCCCTGCCAAGGCTCCCCTGAAACAAGCCTGAAAGTGGATTTGGCTCCTCTGGCTCCAAGCTGTGTCAAGGGGCTCAGGATAGAGAGGGCCAGCAGCTCCCTCTCCAACCTCATACAATCATGGAATCATTTAGGTTGGAAAAGATCACGGAGTCCAACCACTAATCCTCTCTGTGCTTCAGCCTCTTCTCCTCCCCCTTGGTCCATCCAACCCTCCTGTCTGCCCCAAAAAAACATTTCAAAGGGCCAGTTGGGAGCAGCTCTGCAGCAGTGTCACCTCCTCTTCCTGCAGCTTCAGGATTTGGGGCCCAAACCTTCCAGTTTGGCTTGAAATTGAGGCATCAGCAACCCTTGGACCAATCCATGGGTGCCTGCACCCCAGGAATGGGCTGGCACCTTGCTGGGGTGGTGGCCACAGATACTCCTTGCCCTTTGCATTGAGAGATGGGGACAGGTCCTAGGGGTGTCCCCAGTGTCCCCCAGCAAGGGCAGAGCCCCAGGGATGAGCTGGCTGCAGAGAGAGGCAGCTGGAGAGCAGTGGATGCAGTTGACTTGCTCTGGGTAATATCTCCTGATTATTTCCCTGCAGCATGCTGAGGCTGCGGAGTAATCGAATTAGGCAAATATTATGGGGAAGAAAATGGGCAGATAAGTAGCTTAAAGTGATCGAAATGACCTGAAGGTGCCCATGCAAATGGTCTGGATAATATCCTGTAACAACCCTGGCCAGGCAGCTCTGAGGAGGCACAATTCCAGTAACAGTGGGGCTGACCCCAAAGCCCTGGGGGTGGCTCAGCCCTGGATCCCTTTCCTCCCCAGCACCCAGCACAGGAACCTCATCCAGCTCTGGAGATGCCTTGGAGTGAGAAGGATTTCTCCCCCCCTCCATGGATTCCACTCTCTCCACAAAACCTCCCCAGGGATGCTAAAGAGGGGCAGGCTCAGCAAGAGGCATCACATTCCCCTCTCCAAACCAGTCTCATGAATCAGTGGCCCAGATTGATCCAGACAGGGGCAGGAGGGATCGATATGGGATGGCTCAGGCTGAGAGCTGAGACCCCCCAGGCAGTGCTGCCCCAGCCCCCAGGATGGGAGAAACAGGGCAGAGGGATTCAAAGCACATCCCAGGATCGGGAGAAAAAAGCTGCTTAAAGCCTCTCCCAGCCCTTCACACAGGTAGGGAAGCTGAGAGCAGTGAAAGGAGAGGATAAAAATAGTTCTTCTCCCGGCGTGGAGCAATGAAAGGAGACAGAGCTGTCAATCCTGCTGGCTGTCCCCAGGGAGGTGGCACTGCCAGCTCTGGCTGGGGAGCAGTGCTGACCCCCTGGGATGTGGGACTGGCAGGCAGGCATGGAGGAGACTTTTTCCCTCCATCCTTTGCTGGATGCACTGAAGGGAATCAAGAGAAAACACCTCTCCATTCCCTTGGATTGGAGCAGAAACAGTCCTGGCTGGAGAGGTGTGTGTGACAGAGTCTCCTGTCACCCGCTGGTGCCAACCCTTGCCATGACCAATTACCCTGACAGCATCCTCTGCTCCATACATTTTTGTCTCACTGGAGCATCCAGCCACAAGCACGAGGCTGGCAGGTGGCCCAGGTGGGAGCCTGGAGCTTTGCCTGCATCCCAAACCAGTAATTCCAACCCCACACAGGAGTAAGGTGAGGTGCAGACACAGCTGGGGCTGCAGCATCTCTCCTTCCTGCTGCTTTTGGGGTATCCCACATTCCCACAGCTTCCCAGTGTCCCCAGTCACCCAGGAGCACACCCAGTCTCCTAACTGGAATTCCTGGTCTTTGCTCCAGGTTTTTCTGCACAGCAATAATGAAAATGAATCAGGAATAGCTTCTGTGGAATGGGATGAGTTTGTGCCACTGCATTTCTTTCCTGTTAGTGGAAACAAAACAAGCTGTAAACAACAACACCCCCCCCCCCAAAAACTGGGTGTCCTTATAGAAAAAGGCATCAATGATACATAATCCAATGTGCTTGGGGAAGCAGCTCCTGGAAGAGATTGACTTTGACAGCCCAATAACCATCGGCTCCTGACAGACTCCAAGCTGAATCCTCCCAACTTTAATTGGAGCCACGATGCTCCCATTACCCAGCACGGAGGATCCCAACTCCTGCCTCCCCCTTCTCCATTCAGAAAATTATCCCTTTTTATGCCTCTAATTGATTGCAGTGTTGCTCTTCCCTGGAGAATTTGCTCCTGCAGTCTGGCAGGGCTGGAGAGGAGCCTTGGAGGTGGAGGGGAAGGGTCTTTGTGCTGTATGAAGAGGGAGTGGGGGACTTGGAGAGACCCCCAAGTCCTGCAGCATCCTCAGTGATCCCATCTGCCTCCAATGAGGAGGAAGAGGAGGAGGCAGGGAGTGCCAGGAGGGATGGGAAGTGAGCTGGGAGGTGGGGAAGAGGGAAGGGCA
>NW_008658581.1:8071-13987 GCF_000695815.1 Acanthisitta chloris | reverse complement strand
TTTCCCTGACTGAATTATCCTGATTTAGGAGGCAGATTCCAGCCCCCCTCTCAGGCAGCTGCCACAGCCTTGGGGCTGACAAGCAGAGATTAGCAGGGCTGAGCCAGGCATGAGGCTGGAGGCTCCCATCCCACCTCCATCCCTGCCCCACAGCAGTTCCAGGTGCAAGGAAAAGGGGATTTGCTTCTGAATTGGACGAGGGAGGAGAGATCACTGCCACCCTGAGCAGCACAGGGGACCCGTGGCCACTTCCAGCTCCCTGGGCACAGCAGGGCTGGGGCTCAGAGATTCAGTGCAGCTCCTCTGCTCCATCTCCTTCCCAAGAACTGCAGGAGAAACTGGATCAGCCACCAAGGAGCTGTGCCAGGATTAAGGAGGGGGAATAGCTGGTGTTACTCCTGGCTAATGGTCCATGTTCTGTTTGCACTCTCCATTTCCCACCCCAGAGCCAATCCCAGGCTCACTGTCTGTTCTCTCTCCTTGCTGCTACCACCAGCAATTACTCCCTGGAATTTGCATTTAATGCTAAGGCCGAGGCTGGGTGTTGGGAAGAGATGTCACACAGCAGTGTTTTAACAGTGACAAGAGGGAAAAATGGGTACAGAGGGAAGGGGAATGGGAATCTGAGGTGGCAGCGCCAGTGTGATCCCCACGGAGCATCCACAGGACCATCCCACACAGCTAAACCAGTGCCACATCCCTTCCCAGTGCTACCAGGAGAAGGGCAGAGTTTTCAGGAGCCAACCTGCAGCTTGCCAGGGCTGATCATCAAGGATTTATCCCTAATGAGGCTGTTCTGCCCATTGCAACCATCCTCTGGCATCCTCGGCACCGAGGGGTCTGGGAGCAATCAGCATTGGCAAGAATTCCCACCTATTGCTTAGGTAGTGTGGAAATAATTACATAGCAACTGGAGGAGCTCAGGTTTCATGGAGCTCTTTTGCTCACAGAACGCCTGATCCCAAGTGTTGTCGGTAACAGATACGGCAAACACATGGATACACACGGAGAGGGATGGATGGGAGGGACAAGCCCCAGTGAAGGATTCTGCACACCCCAAATGGCTCTTCTGTGGGAACCAGGGGCTTCAGCATCCCCTGAGTAACCACCAAACCCTCCCAGCACAAGGCTGGGAGCTCCGGGGGAAGGTTTAAACCCAAAGGGTTTGAAAATGATGAGCGAAAAAAAAGACACAAACCACCTCATTTTCACTGTGTGCCACTGCAGCTCCCCCACGCCCCGAGGAGCGGGCAGAGACGTCAGCCAGCCGACGAGCAGCGGTTGCCTTCATTTACTAATTGCTCCTCTGATTAACTGCAGGGAGGTGACACCGTTTCTGCTGCCAGCGCTGATGAGCCCTTCGGGGACCAGGGTCACATTGCCAGCTCTGCTCCTGCCCCCCCTTCCCATGCTGGGGGAACATTCCTGGAATCAGGAACATTTCTGTCCCCACCATGGAATTCCACAGGTCCCCATGCCAGATTTGCATCGGGAACATCCCTGTCCTCAGCATGGAATTCCACAGGTTCCTGTGCCAGCTTTGCATCGGGAACATCCCTGTCCTCAGCATGGAATTCCACAGGTCCCTGTGCCAGCTTTGCACCAGGAACATCCCAGTCCTCAGTATGGAATTCCACAGGTCCCTGTGCCAGCTTTGCACCAGGAAGATCCCAGTCTCCAGCACAGGATTCCACTGGTCCCTGTCCCTGTTTTGCCACCAGGAACATCCCAGTCTCCAGCACAGGATTCCACTGGTCCCTGTCCCAGCTTTCCCACCGGGAAGATCCCAGTCTCCAGCACAGGATTCCACAGGACCCTGTGCCAACTTTGCACCAGGAACATCCCAGTCCCCAGCACAGAATTCCACAGGTCCCTGTGCCAACTGTGCCACGAGGAAGATCCCAGTCTCCAGCACAGGATTCCACAGGTCCCTGTGCCAGCTTTGCACCAGGAACATCCCAGTCCTCAGCATGGAATTCCACTGGTCCCTGTCCCAGCTTTACCATCAGGACCATCCCTGTCCCCAGCCCGGGGTGCCAGGCCAGCGGTGCCAGAAGTCTCCCAGCAGGGTCAGCCAAGCTCAGGCACTGGCAGCGCTCGGGAGCCACCGTGCTGCGAGAGGCAGCAGCTCTCCCTCGAGCCAGGCACACACATCCCACCCCAGCGAGCTGCTGCCTGTGTGAGGCCATCAACGAACCCACAGCGCGACCTGACAGTGTCCCCGAGCTCAGCGCAGAGCCCTGGCCTGGATCCAGCCGCGGGAATGATGTTCTGCCTCCTAAGACTCCCCTGCCTGTGTGGTGAGGGATGAGGGCATCAGTGTGTGGCTCAGGGAGCCCTGGCCCTGCTGGTTTGGGAGTGTTTCACTGCAGGACTCCCTCAATCCACGGCTCTCCAGCAAACTCGGGATGCTGAGGGGTTCCTTTCAACCCTCTGGATGTCTAAGGGTCCTTTCATCTCTCTGAGGGTCTTTTAACCCCTCCCAGACCTGTGTCATGCCCCTGGAAAATACTCCCCTGACAGTGGAACCAGTCTGGCTCCCCAGCAAACGTGGGATGCTGGGGAGCATCTTTCACTATTCCATGGCTCTGGGGGTGTTCTTTAATCCCTCCAGGGGTCCAGGAGTCCTTTCACCTCTCCCACACCTGTGACATGCCCCTGGAAGTCTGATTCTCCAGCAAACATGGGATGCTGGGGAGCATCTTTCACTATTCCATGGCTCTGGAAGGTCCTTTAACCCCTCCAGGGGTCCAGGAGTCCTTTAACCCCTCCCAGACCTGTGACATGCCCCTGGAAGTCTGATTCTCCAGCAAACATGGGATGCTGGGGAGCATCTTTCACTATTCCATGGCTCTGGAAGGTCCTTTAACCCCTCCAGGGGTCCAGGAGTCCTTTAACCCCTCCCAGACCTGTGACATGCCCCTGGAAGTCTGATTCTCCAGCACACGTGGGATGCTGGAGGAATTCCTTTCATGCTTCCAGGGATTCAGGATTTATTTCACCCCTTCCAGACCTGTGACATGCCCCTGGAAGTCTGATTCTCCAGCAAACATGGGATGCTGGAGGAACTCCTTTCATGCTTCCAGGGATCCAGGATTTATTTCACCCCTCCAGGGCTCTGAGGGTCCTTTCACCCCTCCCACACCTGTGACATGCCCCTGGAAGCCACTCCCAGTATACCCACTGTGCCCTCCCAGCCTCCTCCAGAGGCTGAAAACCTCCTTGTAAAGACACTGGTCCCCGCGGCTGCTCAGCGATGCGGGGATGGGGGTGGCCCCATCATCCCCCCCCGCAGCATCCCTGCTCAGAATTCACCGGGGCAGGCACCGGAGCAGCTCCTGCGGGTGACAGGTTTATGCAAGATGAGTTATATAAGCCTCGCAGAGCCCGAGTCAGCCGTAATGAGACGCTTGTGAAATCTTGCAGCGATCTGTGTCAGTGCCCTAATCGCAGGCGACAGCTGGGCTCTGCGGCTGCTTGCAGATGATAATATTAATGTCAGGAAGCATCAAGCAGAGGCTGTGCCTTTCAGAGGGGGATTACGCTCCTCTCCGAAGAAAGGAAACAGCCCTAATCTTTGCAGTTGGCTGCCGGGGCTGGCGGGGCCGGGGGAGATGCTCGCAGCGAGTCGCATCGCCGTGCGGGAGGACATCTGTGCTCGGGGCACAGCCAGGGCACTCGCAGTGTGATCGCTGTCATCCCGGTCCAAACTTCATCCTTTGCTTGTCTTTCATCGCATTCCCTGCATCCCACGTCGCCCTGCCCATCCCTGCCCTGAGAGAGTAAACTCGGGCTGGAAGCGCATCCAGGTGCAGCGACGAAGCTGCCTTTGTAATTCAAGCAGCTTTTCCCTGTCTCCGGGTGCTGCTGCCGCTCCAGAATTTATTAGCATGCATTCCGCTGTCATCTGGGATGCAGGAGGAGAGGGAGCTGACAGGCAAAGCAAACAAACTCTAAAAGCAAAAGGATGCTGAGGATCCTGACGGATGAGAGGAGTGTGGGTACCAGTGGGGTGGAGACAGGGTGGGAAAAAGCCCTTAAGGATCCCATTCTTCTTTGTTATTCACAATCTTCACAGCTCACAAGGCTCCAAAAGGCTGACAATGCCTTTTGGCCAGCAGAGCCTTCCTCCTGTCCTAGAGGATGACTATCAAAGGATGACTATGGAAACCTGGAGTCACTCACATGTATCTCTGCTCGTGGTACCTCAGCTCAGAGACACTTTTCATCCCAAGTCCCAGTGCTGGGACACCAGCTGGAGGGACTGAGGAGCTGGGGAGACTCTAAAAGCCCAGTGAGGGGTGAGGGCTGGTTTGGGGCTTTGCTGGGACATGGCAAAGTGGGTTGTGGGATTTTATTCCCTCTTTTCCAAAAGAAGCAGCTCAAAATCACAGGTAAAATGCTGTTTGCTACCTGCCCAGGAGAGCTGGTTTTGAACCATCCCTCCTTGGCAGCTTTGTGCTTTGATCTTTGCTGTTCAGTTTCCTCTCGAAGTCCTGGTGTTCCCAGTCCTGGTGTTTCCCATCCCCTCGTGCTCCTGTTGGATGCAGCAGAGATGGGGAGCAGTGTGGCATTGCTGTGGTGCAGAGCAGCTGCAGAGAGGCAGAAACAGAGCAGCTGGGGGAAAAATGAAGCAATAAGAGAGCAGATGCCCCACGAGAGGGGAATTAGGGATCAATAACCCTGGAGAAAGAGAGTGCAGCAACCCTCGACCCCCCTGATGAGATGGGGCCAGGGGAGCAGTTAGCACAGAGCAGCAAAGGCATAAAGAGCAGAGCAGGGGCCAGAGCTGACACTAACAGGACTTTGGGGACGGAAAAGGGATGATGTCTGCAATAATGTGCTCTAGGTTACAATATATGTTGGGGGAGCACTGGACTTACCAGGAAAAATGGCAATTAGGTCCTTGGGAATGGGTCTGGAAGGGGAAAAGGGGGTGGTGACCTTCAGATGCTGCACACAGGGATGCCAAGTGTGCCACCACGGAGCCTGGGAGTGAGGATGTTGGGGGAGGAAGCAGCAGCTCTGCTGTTACCTGCATGCCCAGGTGGTTCTGCTCCCTTTCCCAGGCACTCCTCATCCCCATGGAGCACAAGCTCTGCCCATGGGGTACTCCAAGCCTCAGTCACAGCAGTGTTCCAGGTCAGGTTGGATGGGGCTTGGGGCAATCTGGGCTAGTAAAAGTTGTCCCTGCCCATGGCAGGGGGTGGAACAAGATGACCTCTAATGTCCCTTCCAACCCAAGCCATTTCCTGGCTCTATTCCCCATTTTCCCTTAGTCCCAAGCTCTGGGGTCTGCAGACAGGTGTGTGTTCAGGGGATAGGATGAAGATGATGAGAAAACAAATTAGACTGGGAGCAGGGCCAGGAGAGCTGGGTTAATTGAAAGCAGAAGGGAGTCTGGGGTGTTCATGAGCACAGAATCATGGAAAAGTGGATCTGTGACTCAGTGATTGACTCTTTAACTCAATTACTCTGGATGCTGATGCACAGACTCATCTCACCACCCCCATCTCTCTCCTGAGCAGCTCCACTGCTGCTCAACCAAGATAAACCCAGTGCTGCCCTTCCTGCCCTGCCAGACTCCTCCATCCCCCATGGTGCTGGGTCCTGGTTCAAATGGGATCAGCATTCCATGGCCTGGTAACTCTGCTCCTTTTCCTGAGCACTCCTCATCCCCACAGAGCACAAGGGGCACTCAAAGTCATGATACTCCACATTTGCCCTGGTTGGCATCTTCCTGGGCACAGCCCTGTGCTAGCCTAGAGAGAGGTTGGTCCTGAACCCTGTGGGATGTAAGGAAGAGCCTGAAAGGTCAGGAGATCCAGCTGCACTCCATAAATTCCCTGGAGAGGATGACTTTGCTTCCTCCCATTATTGCTTCTCTATGCATAAATCCACAGCATTGATGGGGCC
>NW_008658581.1:336-8039 GCF_000695815.1 Acanthisitta chloris | reverse complement strand
AGGAATGGACCTGCCATCAGCTCTGCTGCTCTAGGGATGAGCCTGCACCATGCCCTGCCTTCCCTGCTCCCCCTGGAGCTAAGGGAATCTGAGCTCAGGGATCTTGGAGCCTCACACCTCAGAAATTTGGTGCAATGAGTTTCCCCCAGTGCTTAGCCCAGCGCTGTGACAGGGTGAGGAGCAACACCTCAGATCCCTCACCCTTCAGGCATCCCTGCTGCCTCCTGGGATCCCCCGAGGGGCAGGGAGGGATTAGGGGGGCAGAGGAGATCCCGTGCCAGGAACAGGCTCCTTCGCTGCCAGCCGCTGCCGCAGCTTCTGCTCCTTTAATCACCGATGTTTCCTCGCGATTGTGCTCAGCTGCTTCTCGCCCCATTATCACTCCGATGTGGATTTTACGTGACTGCCACAGAGGCAGGTTGTGCCCGTTCTGTGCTTTGCCAGCCTGATGCCAGGGCTGCCCCATCCTACCCCATCCTACCCCACGGACCTGCCAGTCCTCTCTGTAGGCACCAGCCTCACGTTCTGCCTCCTCCCAAACCCTCGTCATGCTCCTGAAGCTTTATCCCTGTTCTTTCTTCCACTTTCCCCTCCATCCCTTGCCCTCCTCAGTGGAGCAGCCCTGGGGGAAAACGCTGAATCTTGGCATTTCAGACTACCAGAGCAGCCTGCACATCCCTGGGGCTGACCCAGGAGGGTGGGAAGGGCACAGAGGGTACCAGAGCTGTGAAAACTCCCCCCAGCAGGATCTCTGCCCACTATTGCCTGCTGGGAATGCTCAGGCTGCCATGGCCATGGGGGTTAATTAAAATTAACGGGTTTAATTAAAGTAACCACTGCCCCAGTGCCTGGACACAGTGATTCCATCACCAGGTACCAGATCCACTGACAGGGATGTAATTAAGGCAGGAGTGTTTCTCCTTCCCTAGTGGCCACCTCCACCCTGGCATGGAGATCCACTGACAGGGATGTAATTAAGGCAAGAGTGTTTCTCCTTCCCTAGCGGCCACCTCCACCCTGGCATGGTGCTGTCCTCCTCCTCCTTCTCATCCTCCTCCTTCTTATCCTCCTCTCCTCCTCCTTCTCATCCTCCTCCTTCTCATCCTCTTATTCCTCCTCCTCCTCTCCCAGCACCCAACGTCCCCAGGGATGCTCAGCCTTGTCATCCTGCCCTTCCCAGAGCTCCTTCACTCCCATGCAGCTTTGGGCCATGGAGCACATCCCTCCGTGCTGGGAAGCTTCATGCTGGTGTCAGCCCAACCCCTCATTAAGTGCTGTGTCCCCACTGCAGTAATTAATTAGTCCTATTTATAACGAGGGTTCACCCCTGCCCTTGACAGAGGCCCAGGCTGCTCCCCCTCCTGCGTGTGGCTGACACGGAGCAGCAGCTATTTTTACCCCCCTTCCCTGGAGATGATTCGCTCCCGATTCCAGTGGAGGGATTTAAAGGGACTCTGCTGCTCCTGCCACCCTTTTCTCGGGGTCACAGGGGGCTGAGCAGTGCCACTGGCACTGTCCTGCCAGGGCAAAGGCTCCGTGTGTGTCCCCAGGCTGGGGACCTGGAGTGTCTGAGTGTGATCTCGTTATCCATCCTCAGGCAGGAGATGCTCCATGCTGATGGATTGTCTTCATCCAGCAGGATCATGTTAATCCAGCAGGATCTCTGGAGCCCCCCAAGGACCTCGATCTATTGAAAAGGCAGGGAAAAGCTGGATGCAGTTTGCAGCTTTGCAAACTCTTCCCAAGGACCAGGGGCTTGTTGGAAGCTGAGGATGGACATACCCAAAGGAAAGTCCATGTCCAAATGAGTCTCTGATGTGGTCAACAGACCTTTTTTTTCCTCCTGGATATCTTCTGGCCATGCTCTCCAGGCTGAGCAACCTGTGCCACCAGCTCCTGCTTCCCAGCAAAAATAGACTCCATCCTTTCCTTTCACAGCAGCTATTTTGGGTGTGATTGCTGTGATTCGAAGAGGAAATGCTGCTCTGAACTCTGCATTAACACCTCCCCGTGTGATTTCCCACAGCAGGTTAAGGAAGCAGAGCAGCATTTCCCTCAGTGCCAACCTGCCCACATACAGCTCAGGGTTTTGGAAGTCCTTGATCCAAGCTGGGAAGTGCCTCTCTGCCCATCTCCACATGCAGGACAGGCCTGGGATAGAATGGAAAACGATTCCTCTTTCAGTTGAATGGAAATCCAGTGAGCAGGGAATCTGCTTGCAGGGAGAACCTTCAGCATCCCATGGGATGCTGCCTCACCTCCATCTGGTGGGACAGCAGGTCTCCTGGCAGCCTGGGAAGCAAACCTTCCAGAACATACCTCTGTTGGGATGTTTATACTCCCATAATACACATCATGAGACGATATCCCTTATCCCAGGGGGATGCTTGCTGCCAGCATCCCTGTTCCAGGTATGTGGGGACACCGGAGTGTCATCAGCTCAAGGGCACAGGGTTTATTTGTCACGCTAAGCAATCAGAAGTGCTGTCTGTGCCCCTGTGCCAGGCTCCTGCTGCTCAGGCTCAGCCCAGCCGGGCACTGCTGCCCTCGGTCCTGCTCTGCTCCGGCACAGCCTGCAGGAGTCATTCCCGCGGCACCGGGAACCATCTGGATGGGATCAGCCCTTCTGCCACACCACGGAGGATTGTTAACACAAAGCATATGCTTTGTTTGAAATTAATAATAATTTTCGGCTCTCACCAGCTGCTGGTAATTGGCTTCTCTTGCGCTGAGATAACGGAGAGCAGCAGGGTGGAAATTCAGCTGCTTCCCAGCTCCTTTCTAATGAGCTGAGTCCCCGGGAAAGGTGGCACTTCTGCAGGGCACAGTGTGACACTGTCTGGGGAATGGCTTTTAATAACCAGCTACGTGTGCCCTGTGCCACAGTGATGGGCACACAGGGGCACTGAGGCTGCTTGGGGACATCAGGGTAGAGCTGAGCAGGGTCACAGGGAGAACAGATCCTTCCTGGAAACACACCTGGATGGGGAAGGGCAGAGTTTGGCAGCCTTTCAGATCTTGGAATGGTTTGGGTTGGAAGGGAGCTTAAAGAACATCCAGTGCCATCCCACTAGCCCAGGTTGCTCCAAACCTCATCCAACCTGGCCTGGAACACTCCCAGGGATGGAGCAGCCCCAGCTTCTCCAGGCACCCTGTGCCAGTGTCTCCCCCCCCTCCCAGGGAGGAATTCCTTCCCAATGTCCCATCTATCCCTGCCCTCTGGCAGTGGGAACATTCCCCCTTGTCCTAGCACTCCAGTCCCTCCTGCCCAGCAAATTCCCAATGTCCAGGGCTATTCCTCCAGCACTCACAGAGGGATGGGAAAATAGAAACATGGAATCCTGGAATGGTTTGGAAGGACCTTAAACTCATCTCATTCCAACCCCTGCCATGGGCAGGGAAATCTTCCACTAGCTCAGGTAGCTCCAAGTCCCATCCAACCTGGCCTGGAACACTTCCAGAGATGATGCATCTTCTCTGGGAAACTTGTGCCAGCATCTCACCATCCTGCAGAATTCCCACCATTCCCACCAGCATCAGATCAGCTCTGAGGGTGTAATTGTACATTTTCTCACTGAAGCCTGAGCCTGTGCAGGTGGGAGTTGGGAGGCTGCTGAGGATATTTCTGTTTCCTGACACAATCTGTGTGTGGAGGAGCTCTGAGAGGCACATGGAGCATTATTTTGGTCCAAACCCTGCGGATTAAGGCAGAGGAACACACTAACATCCGCTGGGGCGGAGACACGTGGGAGCTCAGGCCTTTCAGCATCTCTGCATACAAGAAAGGCCTTTAAATACAACCTGCCCCAGGACAGATCTGCAGGAAGGGACAGACAGGCTCTGGAATTAGGGATCTGGCCACGTCTCTCCCTTCAGCATTAGGGTCCAGGCAATATCTTTAATGTGATTCCTGTAATGAGAGGGGAGGAGTGGGATGCACTATCCAAAGAGCTAAAGGGCTCCAGGCAGTGCTGCACTAATACAGTTTATTGGTGTTTTAGCCTTCATCAAATATTCTGCACTGCAAAATCATCTGGAAGGATTTGGGGCTCACAGCAGGGTGTGGGAACTCTTCCCCTGCTCCCAGTCCCTCCCAGCCCAGCAGGATCACTGCCACTGCAGAGGTCCATATAAGAACACATCTGCAACAGCATCCCCAAAAGAAGAGATTCCCTGGACCAGAACCAGCTGGAAATTGCTTTTCCAGAAGGCAACAGCCTTTCCACACCCTTGGCATCAGCATTCCTCATGTCCTCCAGGCCCAAGCAGCAAATTGGCTGCTCCTTTGGTCTGGATTTTGCCTTGCACACTCTCCCTGGAGCTTCAGCCTCTCCCATCTCGTGGGCATCTTGTTGGGATCACCTTGGCCTCAGCACATCGTGGTGAGAGTGTCCAGCCATGCCCTCCTGCATCCCTCCATCCCACAGGATTCTCCCCATACTTTCTCTCCATCCCTGCATCCCTCGGAGGAATTTAGGTGCTGGGGATTGCTGGTGTATGCTGTGCCCCTTGCAGCAACAACTGTAGGGGTTTATCCCCCAAAAGCCATAATTTTGAATATTCCCAGATATTTATGTGTATGGGAAGGAGAGGGAGGATGAGTGACTCTGCTCCAGGCTGGAATCAGCCTGGGAATTTGCTCCCAGTAGTCAGAGATGCTCCTGGCTGGCTGAGATCCCTGGGATCGATGCAGGTGGCTCTGCAGGGGCCAAGCACATCACCCCAGAGCTGCTCCATGGGCAGCAGAGGCCACGGGATCAATGAAGAGTGATGGAAATACGGCTGTGGACACACAGATTTTACAGCTTCCTTCCCCAAGAAAGTCAGGGTTTATGGACTTCTGGTAATTGCCAATTAATTGTGCTGCAGCCAAGGGCAAGAAGGCAGCTCAGCTCCTTAGAGGCACCTGTGAAGTGGAAAAACAGGCTGTTTTCCCATAGTCTGGATGGATGCCATTCCCAGCAAGGACCAGTTTGGAAGTTCTCAAACCACCAAAAGGGAAAGGCAAAGCAGGATGGATGGAGTTAGGAATATGTCCCCCCACTTTGCCACCTCTCTGCCCTTCATCCTGCACCTTTCATTTATCCTCCATCCCAAGAAGCCATCCAGGAGCTGCAGAGCTCCAGAAACGAGACAGGCAGAGAGAATCCAGACCTTCCCAATTAGGTAATTTTTCTGAATGAAGGGCCCTCTCCTCCCTGTGCTGGGAATATGATTGACATAAATCCCGGGGCTGATTAGGGGCTTGTCATTTAGCACCTCTAATGCCTGCCCCTCTAATAGCATTAGGGGCTCCTTGGCAGGACACTAATGCAGTTTGCAGCCGCACCCTGGCGCCTGGGACTCGGAGCAGTGAGCACTGCAGAGCCACAGCATCCCTAATCCAAGGAGACAGTAATGGGAAAACGAGCTGCCTTGACAAGGTGTGCAGAGTAGGGAGGAAAAATGGGCCCAGGAGCATCATCTCCAGGTCATAGGCAGCATCCCCATCCTGGTTGTTTGATGGGCTCACTCCTTGTTTCCTCATTCTCTCCATCCTGGAAATGCCTGTACTCCTCTTCCCATGCCCTGCCCCTCCAAGGCTTTCCAGCCCAGCCTTCCCTTGGGATCCTCCCTGCTTTCTCCACAGGGCTGCACCTCTGATCTGTGCCCCATCCTTATTTCTGCATCCTCTCCATCCTGGAGATGTCCATATCCCTCTTTTCTTGCTCTGCCCCTCCAAGTCTTGCCAGCCCAACTTTCCCCTGGGATCCTGGTCCATGCCCCCTCTCCTGGGATGCAGCTCTGCCTCCTCTCTGCTGCTGGGAGAGGTGAAGGGGCATTTGCTCCCCTTGAAGCTCTGAACAAATCCCTGTTTTGATTATCCCTTCTCCTAAATGATTCATAATCAGCATAATTCAATAACGACAATAACTCCCAAATCAGATTAAATCTCTCCATTTGTCTGGGGCTTTGTGCTCTAATCTCTTCCCTCCCTCTCTGACATTGATTTTTTTTTCCAGCCCCTCGCTGAGCCCCTCCAAGGGCTTTTCCAGCTTTGCATCTTCTTTATCTGAACTTAATACTCCAGAACAAGTTCCCTCTTCCACCCTAACCCCCATCCATGTGGATCGGGCAGGCAAGGGATACAATTCCAGCACCAAACCTCACCCCCTCACTGCCTCCATGAGATCTGCTTAGTGCCATTCCCAGTGATCCCTCATTAGCCCATGGAAAATCCCTTTAGGATTGGGAAGTGCAGCCTGGGAGGTGTTCCCATTCCTTTGGTTAATGAAGAGAAATAGTGATGGAGGCTCTGGAAGGAGCAGTCATTCAGTGGGAAGCTGGGCTGGAGGAGGTGAGGAGGGAGGACTGTGTTAACACTGATTAATAATAAATAAGGTCTAATGAGTGTTAGCTAATTAATTAATGCTAACATGTGCTCAAGCCATTGATTCCTGGTGAATGGCATTGTGCTGTCAGGAGTCCCCACGGCTCCAGCTAACCTTGGGGTTGATTTGTAACCTTGGGCCTGGATTGCCCATGATCTGGAGGTGGAAACAGCTCAGGCAAGGACAGGGATCATCCCTCACTGCCAGAGAAACAGATCCAGGAAAGGATGGAAAGCCACAGGCTTAGGAGCATCTCCCATCTCTCAGAGCATCCTGCTGCCTCCTGAACCTCTGCCAGAGCACTTGCTCCATGATTTTCCTTAGTTCCATGTGAAAAAACCTGCTGCAGACTTGATTTTCTTTATTTTTGACCACTTTTAGGTGTTTCTGCCCATGGAGCATCCCTGTGTGTTCCCAGCAGTGGAGCCCACTGCCACCTACAGAAGGGGATCAGGGCTGCAAGGACCTGTGTGTGTCCCATCCCCTCCAATCCCTCTTGGGTTGGATCGATGGATACAGAGCTTTAATCAGTGTATAATATAAAAAGCACTTAATTTGCCTTATTAAAATCTGCACGTTGGATTTGCAGGATCCAGGAAATTAACTGAAGCACCTGAGCACTTCTGTGATTGAAAAAGATGATAAATAATTCATGGCTTGTCTTTGCCTTCACTAGAAGACCTGATGGGGGAGGGATGACACAGGTAGTGGCTTCTGAGGTCCTCCCGTGGTGGTGATGGAACTGGTGGGCACCAGGTTGGCCTGTGCAGGGTGATAGGCACAGACAGAGCCTGGCACAGCCCTGGGAGAGTGTTCTATGCCAGGGAAACATCGGTGGGGAGTTGGGGCTGGATTTTCCCTAGGAGGGCTGTGCAGGGCTGGAGGTGGCTGGGAAGAAGAGGAAGAGGACAAGGAGGATGATGACCCAGAGCAAGTGAGGCTGTGTCAGGGCACATACTGGTCTTGTACTGGGAGGAGAGGAGGCAGCCACAAAAATAAAGCCTAGTATTCCATCTGTAATTCAGAGGGGATGGAAAGTGGTTTTCTAAAAAGAACTGTAAGTAAAAATGTGGCTGAAACAGTAGGAATTGATGTCCCTGGTTTGGCTGTGTGAGGATGGGGTGGGACCTTCAGACAGGCACAGTGCTCAGCCCTGCCATGGCACTGGTATGTACTGGGTGTACTGGGGGCTGATGTGGGTATGGTGCATTCCTGGGAATGTGCATCATCCTGCTGCATCCCACAGTGTGGCATGTGCATAGTCCATTGGGATGTGCATCTTCTGTCCAGCTGCATCCTCAGGTGTGGCATGTGCATCCCTGGGGATGTGCA
>NW_008658581.1:0-307 GCF_000695815.1 Acanthisitta chloris | reverse complement strand
CACTCCAAGGTTCGGCTTGTGCACCACTGGGGATGTGCATCCTCAGGTGTGGCATGTGCATCCCTGGGGATGTGCATCCCTGGGGATGCAGTACGGGCTGAGCACCCCAGGGCCATGCAGGGCTGTGGATGTGCATCCCTGGGAGGTGTGGGGGTCCGTGCTGGGCAGAGCTGTGGGTTCCTGAGGTTTGACCGGCCGAGGAGCAGGGTTTGGGGTCCGGACCAGAGGTTTGGGGTCCAGACGAATTTGTGGTCCGGGCCGCAGGGCCGGGTGCCCCGGGCTGCGGGGACACCTCCTGCCCGGCGCT
>NW_008658580.1:77320-85280 GCF_000695815.1 Acanthisitta chloris | reverse complement strand
AGGAAAGAATTTAAACAGGGTAATCCTCCGTGTTAAGCCATTTAATTTATGAACATTTCCTTAGGAAAGAATTTAAACAGGGTAATCCTACATGTTAAGCCATTTAATTTACTAAACCTAAAAGTTAAATTACTAGAAAAAAGTTAAATTAATATAAATGGGTTGATGTGCAAGAGCCTTACTGAATGTGCCATTAGCATCATAAAGGTATTGTAAAAGAGGTATCATGTGGTGGTGCTTGGCTTGTACTTCTCTGGAGAATATTCCTTTAGGCTGGTTCTCACTTTGTGCTAGTCTTTCTTCTCCTAGGAGATTCTGGGCACTTGTTAACAGAGCAGATATTTTAGTCTCTGAAAACAGCAGGAAACTTTCACATCAAAGGCTTTGTGCTGGAGTTCATCAACCAGATTCTATTTTGATATTTAACTTTCTAATCTGTTAAGTGACAGCATCTCTTAGGTGATTTAAATTCCCCTTTCCCATGTCCATAGATAGATAAATACCTTGTGGATGAGTACCCTTATGGGCAAGGGGTCATTACAGTTGGGAACATAATAGTTAAATAGGCAATGAGTGCTCAACTGTAGCTTCTTTTTTTGGTGTATGACAATTTACATGTCTCCTGATTTTTGTCACTTTCAAAGTAAGATACAGCAAGTAAAAAGGTGGATTACAGCAATGCATCTGTAGGCCAGGATTTGGTTTGGGTCTTTTTTTTGGAAGGTGACACTACTTTATCACCACTCCTTCAGTCAGCCTGACATGCTAAGCCATTATCTGTTTCCATTTCAAATTTTTATCTGTACTAGCACGATGTTGACTGAATTTAGGACAGGAGAAATCACTTAACCTGATACTAAATCATTATCTAACAATTTTGACAGTGACACACTTCTACTTGTGTGATGTGGTTGTTTAATAAATATGTGCTTCCATGGTGGTTTAATTATGTTTTATTGTCAGTTAAATGCTGTAACAACAACAAAAACAAACAAAACAAAACAAATAAAAAAAAAAAAAACCAGGACAGTACACTTTAATCTGTCTAATAACTAGCAATTCATTTATTTTTTGCCTTGGGAAAAGACAGGTAGATAAGCTGCAAGTAAGAGCTTAAAAAGCTGGAAAATAAATTCTAAATTGTAATTCCTAATTGTTACATTGATTAATTTTTGTTGAAGTTATGCTTCTATAAATACATTGTCTTGACTGTTTCTACGAGTTACTGAAGCAAAGTAGTTATTCATACTGCATCACAGTAGCTAATAAATAAAATTCACAAATTATCTCTAAAGCAAGGACGAGACATCCTGGTTTTCCATGAGATCTTTCTGCCCCTTTTCAAGCAAGAGGAAGAGGGTCAAGTTCAAGATTCTTTTTGTATAACGTATTTCTAGCCTGAAAAAAATACTTTTTTGTATGTGAACGTATCAGCACAGTATCAAAACTATGTTTCTTCTTATGTGAAGACTGAGACACACAGATTAAAGTGTCCAGTTACAACTGAATTTGTGTGATTTTGTTGTCATCTTCCTCAAGCCTTTAAAAAGCCCTTGCCAGAGAAGCAAGTCCTTGCATGCTGAGGCTGGTTTCTTCTTATAAACCTGCCTTAAAACAACAAATGGGTGCCTATGAAATTTCATGGGGTGATCTGAAGATTAGGTGTTGCTACTAAAGGACAGCTGCATTTGTGCTTCTACAGACAGATATATTTAGTTGGAAAGGCCTAATTAAACTTCTGGAGTGAAAGTAAATAGAAATTAGGCCATAAACGTCGTGAGATGTTTCTACTATACATCTTTTAGATTCTATGTTTCCTTGTAAATAGTCTACAGAAGAGTAAATGAACAATTGGAATGGAAACTAGAGATACTTTCTCTTTGCAGGGATGGAGGGGCTCCTAATGATTCCCAGAGTGGCTTTTTTTTTGTGAAGGCATCCTCCTGCTGTCTTCATTCAGACTCAGCCTACTGGAATCATCAGTTGCCTCTGTTGCCTTGAAAGAGGAAGAGATTGAGCTTGTATTTTGAAAATCTTGCAAGGTTTAGTTAATCAGCAACAATCCTGCTGGTTGTAACTCTACCCAATACATGCTTAAGTCTTCAGTATTTTATTCTGTAAATGTAGCCCTTTTTATTATTGTAACATGCATAATGTATGCATGTTTTCCTTCATCAACAGAAAGCAGCCCAGCTGCTGTTGCCAGTACATGCTCTTCACACAGCCTGAGAAAGACACTTGGGCTTCCAGCCAGGAGTTGTGTTATGCTGTTATAATTCTGCCCCTGACAGTGTCTTTGGTTAGTTTGCATTGAATGCCTCAGGTACAGCAGCGATGACATAAATATTCCACTTTTCCAGCTAAATATGAAAGAGGAAGGGGGGAAATGAAAGATGGAGGCTCAGGGGCAGAACTGGAGTGTTCTTTTTCCTCCTCTGAAGTAGGTGCCAAAGAAAGCAGGATAGTTCTAAAACTCAATACATTTTAATTTTTACGGAGACCAATGGTAATAGTCCTTGGAAATTTTAGTTGTTCATTTGATGTAGGTGTAGTTTGCCCTATCGGTGTACCTTACTAGACAGGTGTGGATGTTTCTGAGATGAGGAATCATGGAGTTCTAAGCTTTACCTATCAAAATAAGTCTGAGAGATACTGGCAAGCAGGATCTCACCTCTTCTCAATCATCTGGAAAATCTCTTAAGGACAGCATGGATGGGAAGATGGTGACTCTGATTCATGGAGTGGTGGTGTCAGGCTCAAGTTTCTCCGGATGTGTCAGTGTTGGCTGTGGTTATATTGTCTTTGTGGACTGCCACCTCTTGAAAGAATCATAGAATCATCAAGGTTGGAGGAGATGTCTAAGATCATCAAGTCAAACCATTTGCCTGACACTGTGCTGTAACCCCTGAACCATATCCTCCAGCATCAGATGCCTCTTAAACACTTCCAGGGATGGTGACTCCAGCACCTCCCTGAGCAACCTATTCCAATGTCTGACCACCCTAACGGTCAAAAAAATTTTCCTAACATCTAATCTGAATCTCCCCTGTCTCAGCTTATAGCCATTCTCTCTAGTCCTCTGTCAGGTTGGTCAAGCAGGACCTTCCTTTCACAAATCCATGTTGGTTGGGCTTGATCCCCTGGTTGCCCTGCACTCAGGCTGATCTCCTCCATGACCTTGCCCAGAATTGAGGTTAGTCTTACAGGCCTGTAGTTTCCCAGATTTCTGTTGAATCAAAAGTAGAATAGGTTTGCTTTCTGCATTTTCATTTTACAATCCATTCAACTGTATTGTAATGTATTGCATATATTTTGGTCAGTATAAAATAGCTGTGTTACAACAGCTTAGTCTCTGCAATTGAGTTTTAATTTCCAAGTTCTTGACTTCAGCTGGATATTTTTTAATATACGTAGTTTCTAGATGGCGAATTTGAAAGGCGGGTGTTTAAAATTTATTGCTTGAAGAAATTTGAGTTCTTGCTCTTACTTTCATTGTCAGTAAAGCTTATTCTGAAACCAGCTATTATACCTGTTTGTATAGGCATGTTTTTTAATCTTTGCATGTATGTCCTTTAAATTACTGCTGTGTTTTTGTACTGGTGTAATGGAAAGTGCTCCCTTTTTGCCAGGTCTACATGTAAAGAGTTATTCCTTGACATTGTTAGAACAGTAAGTTCTGTGCCTTACTTTCATTGTCAGTAAAGCTTATTCTGAAACCAGCTATTATACCTGTTTGTATAGGCATGTTTTTTAATCTTTGCATGTATGTCCTTTAAATTACTGCTGTGTTTTTGTACTGGTGTAATGGAAAGTGCTCCCTTTTTGCCAGGTCTACATGTAAAGAGTTATTCCTTGACATTGTTAGAACAGTAAGTTCTGTGCTTTTTTGTTGGGTTTTTTTTTTTTTTTTTTTTTTTTTTTGGGGGGGTTTTTTTCTTCCCATAGTATGTGTTTACACAAAGTTGTCCTTTTTGTGTTTTTTACTTCCATTCAGTTCATGCTAATATAGTAAGCATTAACTAGACACTGTTTTGTTGATGTGAGAGGCTTTAGCTTCCTGTCTTAACTGTTGTGTTAAAGTGACATTTCATGTATCTGGAACCCTTTAATGTAAGAGGTAGAAGACTAAAAGTAATCTTGTGTGCTGGGTCTGCTTTGTGGCATATAGAGGGTGTTGCTTAAAAAGCTCTAGACTCATCACGTTGACTATTGGTGTGGTTTCAGAGAGATGCAGGTGAACTCTTGACTGAAACCATGCAGCAAAATACCCTGCAGTCCCCAAGAGGTTTGTGTAGCACGTGTTTACAAGGTTAAAAATAGAAATAATCTTGTTGCAGTGGATGAGTACTATAAAATTTGGTTGATATTTCTCCTCCAGCTTCTAAAGTATCTCTTTTTCTTCTGACTCTTTGAGAGTATGCTATTAATATTTATACCCTGATAACATTTGTCACAGCAGTCTTTTTTGGTATTCTGGCGCAGTGTGTTACTCCTCCTTCTCTCCCAACTTACCCTTTAATTACAACCTGTCACAAGAATGTCTGTGAAAGTGACTAATGTGTACATAGCAACCCTGATGGCTAGCCCAAAGGGTGCTGGGAATTGGGCTGCTCAAGCTGTTGTGTTATTAGACTCTGCTGTAGACAGTCTAAAAATGTGACGTGCCTGGCATAATACATTCAGCACACTTGAAAGCTGTTATTTTACTGCTTGGAACAGTGTAGTAGAAACATTTTGATAAGTCCTCCAATGTGCAGATTATTAAGGTTCTTGATGGTACTTAAAGGAGCAGTCCTGTTATGCTGTTTGTATTGAGAGCAAAACCAATAGAGGGTAAAATGCTTAATAGTTGCCCAAATTTTGATATGAGTTTGCTGTGATCTTGTCTATCTTTAAAAGTTTGACTTCTGGTATGTGCATGAAGGGTCTTAACTGACAGCTTTCAAATGCAAATTACAATTTTCTGGCTCAGATATGCTCACCAACAGCATTTTATATGGAATTGATTGATGCATTACTTAATAATAAGAACAGTGTTTCCAAAGTCTTCACCAAAGTCATCTCATAGTGGTCATTAAACAAGTTGCTCACGTATTTATCCTTTCATATGTAATATGTGATGTGAAAGTAGCAAGAGGAAGTTCAATTTAAATGATAGATGCAGCCAGTGAAAACAGGGTAACTGAACTTGGGAAGTGCATGTTGAGGAAAGGCCACCTGAGGCAGAAAGAAAAAGGCATCATCTGGTATTGTCTCTTTAATCCTCTACCTCAGATAGACATAACTCCATTTCCCCCAAGTAGTGGTCTTGTCTAAATGAAAACAGAAGCATGACAGAGGACAGTGATCCATTGGTGGTATGGGGAAACAGATGTATCTCAGCAGTTATGTCACACACAAACATTTGATTATATTTGAGAAAGTATAATCACCTTATAAATGACCGTTTATTTCTAGTTATAGAAATATATTTCTGTAAAATGAAAATTTAATTTTGCACATACTTTTATATGTTTCAGCAAATCTCTCCATAAACTGTAGGTGGCTTACAGGTTACTAAGGATGATGCAACTCATTTGCTTATTTCTTCACCCTGTTACCTTCTGTCTTAACAGCACCTTTGTAAATTAGGTTATTTAGTGGACTACAAATTACATATTCAAGTGCCTGTTAGTAAACTTCTAGATGGCACTTTGTGATAGTTGTTCTAAAGGAAATAGAGCCCATGCATGCTGTACAAGGTGGCAGATTCTGATGTAGAAAGTCTGTGTCATTCATTCAGAAGAGCACCTCGAGCTCTTTCTCGATGCATGAAATTTTGCTCTTTTTGGATCACTGATTTTATGTTTTTTCAACTTTTTAGGAAACATCTTTTTTTTTTTTCTTTTATGATTTCTTGGATTCAAGTTACTGATATTTGACATAAATGAAGGTGAAATTGGGGAGGAAATCTATGTAGCTATTTCAAATAATCCTTCCTCTCATGCCCCTCCATCAGTACACATACCAGAAATAACACTGTCGTGTGTTTTGAAAATACTAGCTTCATAGAGTGTATTTTGGCAGAGAAAGATACCAGGTGGTACTGGAACATTTCAGAAACACGGTGAACAAGTTCCTGTTCTTGTCCATGACAGACAGGCTCCTTTGGGATAGGTTGGCACAAACATGTTCTGAAGAACAGAACTGTAAAAAGTCAAAGCTTTCATAAGGGAGATTGCAATGCTAGTAAGAGACTACTTCTAAATCTACTCTTTACCAAAAGTTACTATTTCTATTTTTAGTGACACAGTGTGTGAAGGTAGGAGGTAGAACTAGAAATGCCTTTAATCCGATCAGATCCTATTACTGTATGAGTTAAACTTGGACTCTTCTTTGCAGTGAGGAGACAGATGTATGTGCAAAGCTCATGGAGGCTCATATTTGGAGTTTGATGACAGCTCTCAGCTTATGTCAGTGTGTATGCCTCTAGGTCCCTGACTTACAGCTAATTCCACAGCAGTGAGATACCAATAGTAGTACATTTCCTGCTCAGTGGATTTTTCCTGGCTGGATGTTCAGACACAGTATTTTGAACTATATTTGCAGCCTTTCTTACTGAAACTAAGTAGACAACTGCAAGCAGTTCTGTGACAACTTTTTAAAAAAAAGGCAGTTTGTCTTGTGGTACATCATCTTGTCGTGCTCTTGTGCTTTCTGACAATCATTTGCTAACAGCCACAGATTTTGCAGTGCCTGCTTTGCAGAGGCCCTGCAAGAAGCAAGAAATTTCTCACCGTAAGGTTTTAAAGTAACCTCTTGTCACATGCAGTGAAGAAAATTTATTTTCAGCCATACATTGCTTCCTAAAGCAGGTCTAAAATACAGTGGGACACAGGCCTTATTGCTCAAACCCTAAGTACAAAGCATTTGTTTGCATATTTTATTTTAAGATTGCATTGAATGGTAGTTATATTATGGTTAGGGCATCCAAACACTTGGAGCAGAGTTTGCAGTTTATTATCAGTAGTCAGAGAGTGGAACATCTCCGTTGACACATGGGACGTTGTACTCAAGAAATAACATGCTGCTTCCTGTCAGCATGAACACTTGTTGCCATTTTTCATTTCTGCCAGCTGTGAGCAGCATTGATGTCCAAGACAGAGCACTGTCCATTGCTCACAAGTGGAAGGTGCTGTGAGGTGACAGATATGTACATATGAAGTAGAGATGTCTGGTAGGAGTATTTCATTAGGAATATGTCATGGATTAGAAGTGTTATTCCCTGATTTAGTGTTCCCATTGAAACCCCCTAGACCACTCGTCCCTCACTCCCCACCCCCTGCCCCTGTGGTGGGATGGAGGGAATTAGAGGCAAAGGGTAAAGATCATGGCTTGAGATAAGAACGATTCACTAAGAAACAGCAATGAAGAAAAGGAACAATAACAGCTGTATTAATAGCACAATGTACAAGACAGGCAAAGGACTCACATGCTTAACCCAGTGCTGCTGCAACACACACACCATGCCTGAACAAACCAGCACCAGAACCAAAGGTACCCCCTGTCCCCTCCGTCCCCTCCACATGATATGAGGTGGTATAAAATAACTCCAAGGTCCTAGTGTGCCCTTCCTGCCTGCTGCAGTTTATATTCTGTCCTGACAGAACCAGGACAGAATATAAACTGTTTTTGTAGTTCATGGTATGGACAGCTGAGCACTATTTTTGACAAAGAGAAGTGTCTTTGTTTTCCTGTACACATCTTTATGAACTGTGGTTATAGCATGAAGTATTTGAACTTTCCTAGTGATATCTCTGTGTGTATTGCACCATCTGTGCAGCCAAGAACCTCTCTAGAAGCATGGTGTTTGCTTTGCTCAGGAAAACTGGCATCCATATGATTTGACTTTACTATCTGCTGCTTTGGTTGATTGATTGATTGTGGGGATTTTTTTTCATTTAATTCTTTGAATCCTGTA
>NW_008658580.1:65737-77295 GCF_000695815.1 Acanthisitta chloris | reverse complement strand
AGATGACTGAACTTCCTTTTGGAACTAAAAGTTCCTTTTGGTACTTTCCTTAGGCAAGTATCTGAAACAAACATAATAGCCAAAATGTCCACTGTAACCCCTTACTCTGCCTCACCAGGTCCTCGGTGTACTAGTTGTTCACTCCCTGGTTAAATCCATCCTAAAATGCAGAATCATAGAATTTAAGTGTTGGAATGCATCTTACAGGATTTCACCTGACTGCCAGGATTTCTGGAAAGTTATAGATTGTGGCTTAGCAACTTCATCAGCCAGTTCCCTCAGGACCTAAGGATCAATCTCACCAGGACCCATGGACTTATGCACATTCAGGTTCCTGAGATGTTCTCAAACCTGATCCTCTTCTACAGTGGGTTTAGGGGTTTCATCCTCCCAGTCTCCACCTTTACCCTTTTTGGTCTGCTCAGAGTGGCTAGAGCACTTGGCATTGAAGACTGAGGAAAAGAAGCCATTAAGAACCTCAGCCTTTTCTATATCCAGGGTAGTCAGTTCTCCTCTTTCCTCCTGGACATGGCCCACATTATCCTTAGCCTTCCTTTTACACACAGCATACCTGTAGAAGCCTTTCTTGTTATTCTTAATGACCCTGGCTAGCCTCAATTCCAATCACAAACATCCTTCAAATATCTTCATACATTGTAGGCAGTTTACAAAACATAAGTGAGCTCTGCTTGTCAAAGTAGCTCATTATTAAGGAAGCCTTTTGCTTTCTCCCTGGAGTAACATAATTGAATGAGAGATCACTCACAGTCCATGATTGAGATAGGAATGCAATAGTCACATTTGGCACATAAGTGGACAGAAGTAAGTTCCTTGCATATATAAAACACCTCATGTGAAGCAGAAGTTCTGGCTATGGAAGTTTAAAACCTTGCTACTATGAACTCTTACTTGTTAAAGAGACTGTTTTAGAGCTTGTACTTGAACTATGAACTCTTACTTGTTAAAGAGACCATTTTAGAACTTGTACTTGGTCAGGTAATCATGTGGTACCTCGTGTTCTGCCTCAGTATCTGTTGCACTGTAACAGGTAATTAGGAGGAAATGAAAAAATAAATCCCATTTGCTAAGTTTGACTGGGGTGCCTACAGATGTTCTTGAGTTGGTCATTTAGTTGTTTGTGCAGTTAGTTATTTGGGCATCACATTTGCATAGGCTCTCAAAGGTCATCACTATTTTGTGGAGTCAAAATGGAAATTACAAGTATTTTCGGCATCACATTTGCATAGGCTCTCAAAGATCATCACTATTTTGTGGAGTCAAAATGTAAATTACAAGTATTTTACATAGCTCATTTGGAAGCACTCAATTATTTTACAAATGGCACTGATTTGTCAACCAAGTATAAAGCAGCAACTTCAAAGTCTGTGATGGCAGGACAATCTCTCACAGTTATTGGAAATGAAATAAAACTGTTAGTTTCTCATTGATTAATCTGTTTTGATGGCTTGCTTTTTAATGTATTACAGTCAGTATTTAGAAGGCAAATTTGACATGTAATACACAAAATATTGCTCCTTTGGTTTTGAATTTTGATACATAATTTGGAAATTTTTATTGATATTCTTTTGATATATAAAATATTGTTTCTTTATCAGTGTAGCAATGTTTCACAAAGTTACTGCATAGAAACTGGCAACTGCTGTGTTTGGTTTATGGAGTGAGCTAATGGAGGAGAGAGGCTTGCAAGGATGGGGCAGTACATGCTTGCACTGTTTGACCTGCCTATGGGCAGACTGGGGGAGATGGGGGGACTACAGCTGCTGGACCCCCAACTCATATCTGGCATCTGTGAAATCGAGTCACATCAGACAAGTTTGACAAGTGAGCAAATGACTATACCATCAAATTGTGATGCTTACACATTTGGGAATCTACAGAGGACAGTTGAGAGTGAGATTAAAGCAGAGAAAAATATCTGTTAATTCATGGTTTGAGAGGCGTTTCAGTGATTGCTCTGAGCTTAAACAGTTCTGTTAGAATGAGGTAAAATCCTGCCTATGCAGAGATAAATAAAGTTCAAGGTTATTAATGTGACACTTTCATGACCACCAAATTCAACCCAGCTGTTTCAACAGACAGGCCTGGGCTCCTGTGTTGGACTAGCTGGAGCAAAGAAACAACTTCTAGGGTCTGATACTTTTAAATTTTGTTTAACTTGCCTTGCTTAACACAAAGTTATTTTGATTTAAAGACTATAATCTATAGTGTGCTAATGATATATTTGTTTCAGTTTGCAGCTCATCTAGTGAAAAACAAGTACCCAAGGATCTGCATCCTAGATGGAGGAATCAACAAGATCAAGCCAACTGGTCTCCTCACTGTTCCTTCTCCACAAATTTAAGTGACTGTAAACATTCGGGACAATCTGTTTTTCAGTACAACACGGATATCCCGAACACAAAGGGCATTATGGCATCTTCACTATACAAGCTATCCTGATCATCAGTGTCTTATTCTGCAGATCTAGAGCACAGGAGCTTTGTGTTTATTCTTCAATATAAAGCTTCAGTTGGAAGAGATGAAAACTGAAGCTTCAAGCTTTCCAAGAAACCTCTTTTTACATTAATGTAGTCCACAAGTGGTTGAGCAAGTCAGAACACAGAAAGAGTAACTCATCAGGCATTTAGTATCTTATATTTCTGCAGAACAAAGTAAACTGGCACTTGATGGCTCTAAGCTGAACTTAGACTTTTTTTTCAAAAGTATACTACTGTGAATATTGAAAGTAGCAAGCTGAAACTGTACCCTGTGTGCATCTTGTGAAAAAGTGTGTTCTCTAATACTTTTGAAAAGTAATTGCTGTGTTTCATGACCTGCTTTATTTTTGAGAAAGCATATTTTCATGTGGATTGGAAATAAAGATGTGTCTCAGATTGGAAGTCATGGTAAGAGCTGCTGCTGAGTCAATCCAAAATATATCAGGAGATGGAAAGGTTCTACTGCTTTGTGGAGAATTTAACAATTTATTTCCATAAACACATCAACTGCAACAATTTCTGAAACAATTACGCTTACTAGAAAGGTGGGTTTTCAACAATACTGTATCTTAGGACTATAAATCATTTATTCCCCACATAATTGTGCTTTTCAATTTTAGAAGCTCGTGCCTCATAAAGAAACACTGCAATTTTAATTTTCCTATGAAAACATTCTTGAGTAATCACTCTTGTATGAATTGGTTTAGCAGAATTCTCTTTGATCCTCTTCTCTTTCAGCTAATCGTGTTGGTTTTGTTGTTTGGTTTAAGTCCTTAAACATGAACTTTAAAACTGACAGAGTGAGACAGCAAACCTCATTTCTGAACTAGACTGGATGTGGGTGCTGTGGCTGAGTGAAAGCAGACTTCCATAGAGGGCATAAGGTGACCATGCAGTAAAGATGTGAGAATTACTTTGCAAGCCAAAAGCACTTAAAACACAGAAACAGGAATTGGCATCTCTCTCTGGCTGAGAAGCTAAAAATAAATTTGATTCAGACAAGTACCACCTTTCAGGAGGTGTGAAAAAAAAAACCAAACCACCTTAATTTCTCCCCCTCAAAATCCCAGGTTAGGTTTGCTAGCTTGTCAGGTGCATTATTCTAACAATAATGGGGAAGTAGCAGGAAGGCTAGGAAAAGAAAAGATCTGTCTTCAAGAATGCTACTTGAAAATAATACCTTTAATCCAGAAAAACCAGTTATGATAATGTAAGACTGACAGTATGGCACTGAAATTAAATGGGAATTTAGAAAAATTTGGTTTAGAAGACAAGAAAGTGTTAGATTTATCTTTTTACATTTTTAAAGCTTAGAAAACACTGGTGTGACATAAGCCTTAATAATCACTGAAGTGCAGGGATTAAAATGTATTGGGTAAAATTGACACCAAAGATCTCACCTGGTCACAGTCACATATTAGTTTGCATTGTGAATTTGACACCATGCTCTTTTATTAGAGCCTTGTCTGAGACATGGCAGAGACAAGCCCACTGAAGGGTGATGAGGGTTTGCTCTGGGAGATGTGATTATCATATGCCTTAGCTGTGGATTTTATATCATTAAGAGTTTTTAATTTAGCAAACAGAACATTGAAGCAGCTAACTTTATTTCATTTTCCTTCTGTCATGAGTGGTTTCCAAAACTGAGATAGTTCTGAGAGAGAGGTGGTCAGTGAGAAGGCTGTGTATCTAGAAATCACAGGCAGCATGTGAACTCCTGAATAATCTTTGGAAGTGTGAAGGACTAAATAATTTGTCAGAGTGGGTAAGTGTTAATTTTCATACCATTCTTTCCTTATTTCTTTTTCCAGGTTTTAATTTAGCATTCTGTCTTTGGGCTTACTGACAAGACTCTCCCTCTCCTTACTTCAATATGTTGCCATCCCTCTATGCCTTTGTGTAGACATAATCTGTGTGTAGACATAACAGAGTGGTATGATGTTATTTCTGTGACCATCTGGATATCAGCTTCTGGACTTCCCCTGCTATTCTAGCCAGCTAAGGATGCTGCTTATTAGAGTATCTCTAGCTGGACTTCAGAGCTGCATCACACAAAACAAAACAATCCCAAATCACATGATCTCTTCAGAAGCTGCATCACTCATGTTATTATTCAGGGAGGTACTGTGAGAGCCTGTTAGTTTTGTGACCTGAGAGGTATTTGCTGTTCCTGTTTGTAGGGTGTGAGTGTTGTACAGAATATCCTTTTGAGATTTAATCTACATTTGCAGTTTTTGTAGCTTATCAAGTTTCTTCAGTTAATATAAAAATAAGATATATATTTAGCTTTTGCAGTGTTCAGATTGAGTTACTAGAAGGTCTGGGAATTGTGTGGGACTCAGTATAGCCTTTTAATCTCCCATTTCCAGTTATCTTTGCTGATGAGTCAGAATGGCCTCTTCCTTTGTTATGTTAGAAATTTAACTACTGCCATCAGTCTTATCTTGATATTTTTAATTTCTTCTCTTGGGCCCAGCTTGTGAAGATTGACTGAAAGTATTATTATTCTTCCCAAAAGAGTGTTTTCTCCCAGGACAAGTAATGAAACTTGATCTGTGCTGACTGAGCTAACACCAAATTTGTATATTTGACTAGGAAAATTACAGATTTTCCTTTTTCTTTGAATCCCAAGATATTATGATAGCATTGTAAATCTTTTAGATTTCCAGCCTTAGCAGAAAGCTGATGCCAAAAACAGCAGACTGTTTTGGAAATAGTGTTTCATTTGCCTTTCAACTGAGCATGAGGCCTTGAGTTTGCTGCTGGTAGTCCATTTTAAATAGTAGCACCAAAATACCTGTTGAACAACAGTCTATGTTCTATGACAACAGAGTCTGTATTCCATTAATTTTGGTTTAAAAATTCCTTTTATATTACCATAAGCATGCAATTGAATGTAATTCAATATTGTAATATGGCTACCTTCTTATATCATCATTTAGTAAACCAATGTTATGCAGAGTTGAAAGAAACTTTAAAAACATAGAATCAGCAGAGTGTTATTACCACTGAATCAGTTTGTAAGCATTAATTGAAAAGCCTTTTACCAAAATGTGTTTAACCATAATGTAAATCCATGTTCAGATTAATCTCTCATAGTGGTCTTGCACCTAAAGGTAGAGATACCCCAGTAAATGTGCTGTTGTAATTCACATTTTTTACTTCCCTAGTGATAGGTCCTTATGTGCTTTAGGAGCACAAACAACCACATTTCCAGACATAGTAATCTGTCTAGAAGAGCTGATACAGTAAAGGAACGTGGCAGTCATTATATTCAATGGGAACTATCCAGGGAAAAGTTGTAGATCACTGATTTAATTAGCATTTCCTCACTGAAGCAGTATTAAATTTGTGTCCTCTTGGTCTATCTAGAATTATCTGGCATTACCTCATTTTAGAGAGAAGTAGCATCTGGTGGTGCCAGCCCTTGCCAGCTGAGCTGTCCCGAGGAATAAAACTGAGAGTACAGAACAGGTACATGGAATAAATATGGGGTTTTAAGGAATCCAGTGATTATGGCAGTAGTTTGAGTTATCAGGCCATTATTGCCTTCCTTGCTACAAACCTTTGATATGTCTTGGATAATCTGGGTGGCTCAGTTTTCCTCACTAAAACAAGGCTGATAACACTTCCTAATATTACTCAGCATAGGAAAAAGAAATACAGTGAACAGTGTGATCACAGTACTGTGTGTGAATATGTGGACTGTCCAGCAAAGACTAAATAGGTCTTTCCTGGGAATAAGTTGTTTCCTTGGGAAGCCAAAGGTAGATGACAACCTGAGTTCTCCATCACTAATTTTGCAAGCAATCCTTTCACTAGTACTATTAATGAATTAATTTCAGCATTGCCACAAACAATTCACAGCATCTATCAAGAATATAGTGCTAGTGATGAAGAAGCCCTCATATTGTAAAGCTTGTTATAAATTTTGGTTAGCTACATCCAGCAATCATGTTAATAGTGTATAATAAACACTCTGGTGCCGTTAGGCTGTAATAAAATACAATCTATTTTCAATTACTACAATACTTACATTTTTATTTCACATTAATGAACATTGGTACTTTATGTAAAACTATCACATACCAAGCTTTACAACCCTAGAATACCAGGAATAAAATCATACCCTCCCATATAAAGCAGAGGTCAGAGCATAGCAAGGTATTTTTATTTTTGATTATCAGTTCCTTTTTCTCTTTTAGCAGTTCAAGTGAGTTTGTGTTGTGTGCAGAGTTGTGTAGATCAGTTTGCAGAGTGCTCTTCTGTCCTGCTACGGCTTGTTAAGGCATAAAAACTCTGCCTGCCTCAACAGTAGTAAAATGCCAAATTCTTTGTGCTCACAGTTTTCTCACAGCTTCTCAATGGGGAAATAAAGGCACTGAGGGCTGCACAAAGGTATGGCAAGGGAGTCTAATCTCACTGAAATGTTTATATGCTACAGTAAAATGCCACAAGCTAGGAAGTGTCAAGCTTTTTCGGATGGTTCTCTTCCTATCCCACCCACCTTTTCTCCACTTCAGATCACTATTAAAAGGATGCGATACAGAACAAATAATTTTTGTTAACCAGTGTAAATCTAGACTAGAACTTGGAAATTAAATGTCATGGAATCAATAATGTGATATTTTGCCTTTACTAGTAGTCATCATTTTAGCTAAATTAGCATGTGATATCCTGCTATTCAGTTTTTCATAGTTTCAGACTGTCAGTGTTCTTATACAAACTGAATGCATTCATCCTCTGGGTATTCCTGACATGTTCTGAGAGCTGTTGTTGAAAGGCAGGATTTTAGCCTTAAACTTTTCTCATGTGGCATTCTCACAGCAAGCTGACTCAAAACAAGTCAGAGCTGTACTTTGGGGTTTTTAAATCACATCCGTGGAAAGAACGTTTTGTTTGGGAGCTAGTGTGTAGTTCTGGCACAAGTGAGGACAAGAGTAGCACACTCTATCTTCTGCTGTGTAATTATTTCAGAAGTATTAAACCTAGGGTTTCAGAAACATTCAGTGAGCACACAATATTCAGCTTCCACAGAAGGGCTGACTTTCTTGCCATTATGTCAGCTAATTTGGTTTGACTCGGTTCAGTTCCTACCCTAAATGCATTTTTTTCTCAAATCTTTTGAAATTTAGATGAGCTAATAGCTCAGATTTAAAATCTTTATTTTAAGCAAATCTGTTATTTCAAGCAATATTGTTTCTCCAGCCTTAAAGAAAAGGTGACATCAGATGCAGGATGATGTCCTCAAGAAAGGATCTTGGTGGCTCTCGAGTATTACATCTCCTTAGTGTTGAACCAGTTCAGTGCTCTCTGATGGCACCTCTTTTGCAACTGGAACTCTCGGTCCAAAAAGATGTCCCATGTACAATATGTACCTGTAAGAAGGAATACAGAGAGCTTACTTTAGTATAAGACTGGATGGATAGATGTATATTGGTATAATATGTGTGTAACTATAACAATATAATTACCAAACAGCTTTCTTTAAATTGACAGGGCTGTTAAAAACTGCCAGTTCTTTTTGGAGGATCCTTTGAACCTACGTAGAATAGCTCAAAGAAGTTGTAATAATGAAAATTTTTCCTTTGCAGTACCTGTATAGGTGTGTTGTGCATACACATATACAGGAATCCAAGGGCTTTACTAACATATGTAAGTCCTCCTACCACTTCATGCAGAGAGACATTTTGCAATTATTTTTCAAGGAGAGACCAGCAAAAGGGGCAGTGTTGTTCCAAATATGCTTACTGCTTTTGAAATGCTATGTGTCTCTCGGTCCTATATGTGCAAATAGATATTTGGCCTACATTTCTTTTAAAAGTCCTGTAGGTAAACCAGTATTTGCCTGGGCTGCTTGGCTGCTCTTCATCCTGTCTGATACTGGTTTTTACTGTGTACTTTACAGGCCCTTCCTCTCTCTCTCCAGGATTTCACTCGGCTTTTCACAGGCTCTTACCTTTCGCTCACCTTCCTTGGTGGAAACATGTGATGGGTTTTCTTTCTCTTTTAAAGAACTCATTCTGTCTTCTGTTCCTGAAAACTACTTGTTCCTTATTAGCAGATGCCTGAAGCCATTTGAATCCTGGGCTTGTAATGAAATGAGATTGCTGCTGTGCACAGGAGGAGGAGGAGGGAAGGAGAAGTGGAAAATTCCTCTCAGTGCCTCCCTTGGAAAGGCAGCCCTCTCATTATGAATCACTGAGATGTCTTCATGATGATGGATGAGAACCAGTGAGGGTTTCCAGAGAAAGTCAAAGGCATCGGGGAGTTTCCTCAATTACTCTTTCCTGGCAAGGTAGAATAATTGACACCTAGGGCTGGTGCTTCAAACCACTGCCTCTTGCTTACTGCTTGTTACAGGAGCACCAACTTCCCTCATGGACTGGGGCTGCTCTTGGGTTAGCACGTCCTGAGACTGCATCATGAACTGTCACCTCCTGTTGTAAATACATGGTGGCTACCTTCTTTTTTATTCTTTTATTTTTCATTTATTTTAAGTAGTGGGACAATACAGACAGTGGAAAAATTCAAGCAGCTCTGCTATGTGTGCTGCACATAAAAGTTGTGCAATAACTGGTCACAGTAGCAAGTAATCTAAACATATGGGTATTGGGAATTTATTATACAGAACTCAAAGATATCTTGTGTTTTCTAGGGGTCATCTGGTGGATTCCAAAAGAAAAAAGAAATCTCAGCCTTCCTTTCCACTTTATTCAAGCTTCTTCTCATCTTGTCTCATTTCTTGTCTGTGAAACTCCTCTATATTAATCCAGGACTGGATGAATCCTGTTAAGCTTGCAGTAGGACAGACCTCGTGCTCAGCAAACTTGATGAGAGTTTGAAGTACTTAAGGCTGAATAAATACCATGCTCAGGCTGCAACAGACTGGCAGCTGTGATGCCGTGTTACAAAATAGAATGTTAGGGTTTTGGCAAATGGAAATTTTGTTGGTTACAGAGCTCTAAAAGTTTTTTTACCTTTGGGTCTTGTGCAAATAGATATGTAAACTGAGTACTCCTCATTTTCATACCTTACCTGTGTATGTGTGTGTGTGTTCTAGGAGGGAGAGGGTGTACTGAAGTACAGAAGAAGAAGCAATTGTTTGGCAAAAATTACCACATCGCCTCTGCCATTCTTGAAAATCCAGGACTGCCCTTTCTCCTAGAAATGGAAAGGCCTTCTTAGAAGCATCATTGTGTACCTGGTCCCTTGAGGAAGTTGGGATGGCAGGTCTGGGTCTCCTGAAACATTTCTGAAACCAGCTTTCCATTGCAGCTCCAGTCCTTCTTCTACAGTTCCATGAAAAGTGCCCCCCCCCCAGGCTTTTAATCCTCCTAGGTGACAGGACTAAATTTGTCTAGAGCACTGAGAGACCTTTAGCTGGTAGTGTAATGCATTATCTATGTCTCTCTTTTAGCATGTACCCTCCCTGCCCCTTTGTCACTAGCACATGGGACTCTAATTTCTCTCGATGACTTTTAACTTCTACTATAGCTGAAGCAATAAAAGCATTTAATAGTTCTGACTTACAAGTTACATGCCCAGAAATTTTTCTCAGTTTGGCTTTGTGTTTTCAGGATTTTGGGGTTTTTTTAGCACAGGTAAATATGTATTGTGAGAACAAAATTATTCTGCATAAGCCCCTAAGCATTATATCCTACAGATTTGTGGTAGTTGGTCATCCATAGCAAGCAATTTACATGAAAAATGCAGGAGTGGATGAGTCACCAGTTTGGATGGGAAACTGGGCAGAAAGGACTGGGAATCTTGATTTGGTATGAGGAAGTTCAAGGTATGCTTTATTCTTTGTGTAAATTTTCATCAGAGACTTGAGTAAACCAAACTGTCCCAGGGATCAGAAAGCAATGATTCCTGTGCTCTTAGGCTGAGCTAGGCTTAAGTCTATATTTTCTTGAAGGGCACAGAGGACTTCACCTTACTGTAAAGTTTTGTCTAGCTGGCTGTCATCACTGATGTAGGGAGCAAAGGAAAAGGACTGAATGCTCCCCCAGTCTGCTGGTGGACAGAATTACGTGTTGACTCCATTGTTCCACTACATTAAGGGTTAGGGTAGTCTCCACTGTACACCTGTTCACTTACTGCAATGTTGTATTGTCCTGTTGCAGAGCCTCCCCTGTGCATGCTGTGTAGCATCTTGATAGATTACTACAGCATTGGACTTTTGTCTAGAAACATATCACGTTTGTGTTTGTGCTACTAGGTATGAACCGAGTTAAGTCAATCTTCTTATGTCATGCTTCTTATGACATATAGCTATTTTCAGAAGTCTTCAGTTACTTACACAAAGGTCTTTCAAAAATCTGAACCCAAGTTCCTGAAATGAGGCCTCCTCACTCATTGCTAAACACTTAAGAATTTGGACTTGAGCTTGGAAAATTTGTCCTTGTAAGGGTCAGGATTTGCATATACAACCTGTAAAGGGTTTCAGTGGGAAATACTGGCAGAGCCATCCCTCTAGTGTAGTTAGCCTGTTTTGCAGACCACCCATTCTGCCTGTGCAATAGAACAAGCCTAACTGAGGCATTCACTGGTGAGATTTGCCCTTACTGATTTCATTTAGTTGATTAAAAGACAAAAAAAGAATTATCTCCTATATGTTTTCCTTGTGAAATCTTAGACTGACTACAAAATCCTGTTAAGGTCTCTGCTGACCCTGTTTTGGATTTCATTTTCAGGGGAGTGCTTTTTAATAAGAAACCTTAAGATCTTCAAATATTAGCAAGCATGAAGTTTGCTTTCCTGCACTGTTTTATTGATTCAGAAAGATACTTACAAAGATGATCAGAAGCACCAGCAGGATGAAGATAATGTCATGACTGCTAGCTTTAAGTTAGACATAGGCTTAAATTCCTCAAATGCTTTATTCTGATTTGTCTACAGAAACAATTAACAAGGATGATCAAAACATCAAGGTTTGCCCAAATCCACTCAAAGACCTAAGGGTCTTCTGCTGCATTGTTTAGTTTTATTAAACCAAAATTAAAAATGCCTCCTACAGCCAGAGAGCCTTAATCACACTAAGGAATAGCTGTTAGA
>NW_008658580.1:51844-65725 GCF_000695815.1 Acanthisitta chloris | reverse complement strand
GAAAGAGGAGAGGGGAGGAACAATCAAAAGCAAAATGGAGAAAGGCCACCCACCATTGTCGTGTTGAAGGGATGTAAGCAGCCTTGAGAGGACACACACCAATCCTGGAATGTCTCATGTTCAAACAGCACTTGCAAGCAGTTACTATCAGAGATAGGAGGAGCCTTTCTTGGCTGTAATCATTGAGTTGCAGCCTACAATTAGGTAATATTTTGTTTCAGGGACCTGTTCTATGGGAATACTGCTTGTGTAAAGGCTGTGTTTATTCATAGGTTTAGAAGTGGTGTAGCTTCCAAGGAGAAAAACTATCTCATTAACTCTTGGCAAGGAGGAGGTGTGCAGCCACAATGCTCACTATGTGTGCAGCATGGTCTTTGTCACATAATGCAATTTGTAATTGCTGACTATTTCTTGGCTGATGTTGAAAGCCTGCCTGTCAATCCCCACCTAGAGTGCAAACCAACAAGTAGTCATCCTCCCCCACATCCAGTCTAGTTCAGTGTGAGCTTCACAGAAAAGGCAGGCAAGTCTTGCTGCAAGCAAGGCTCATAACCTTTGGTCATATACAACTTTCCAGAACTATAAATTAAATTCCTGTAGGATCCTACTGTAGGTACGTTTTGTATATGAGTACACATGTTCTTAATACATTTCAGAAGTGTTTTTTCCCATCCCTCTTTTACTTTTTTTTTTAACCACCTATTTGAGTGGCTGGAGTTTGGAGGATTTTTTTTGCTGGGTATTTTAATGTTCATCATGAAACTGAGGAAACCATGGGATTTCTCATACATAGGTCCATCCAGTATAGGGCTGTTCTTCCTTGCAGGCAATCAGTAATAATTCTCCAAACATTTCTTGAAATATTTAGAAGAAAAACAGTGTTTGGACCAAAAGCCATTATTCATTGTAGCTTTTAAAATTTAAATACTCAGGAAGTTGAAACTACATTTTTGTCATCAAGGTGATTAATAGTTTGGAAAGCTCATGTCTGTGAAAACCAGGGAGTGTGCAGAAGACAGAGGTATTGAGTAGAATAGATGTTCTACCCAGATTTGTCCATCAGTCAAACAAAATCATTCAGCAAGTGCTCAGTCTCTAACCCTGGTTCTTTCTTAGGCCTGTCCTGCATGCCCCTGCTTTTCTCCTTGTGTATGAACACAGGCAGTGTTGAAAGCAGAGACGATGTTTTTAGAGAGCCTCATTAGTACATTGTGTTACTTGTTATTCCAAGTGAATAATGAAGTTTCTTTTAGAGTGAATGCTTCCAAATCTAATGATATAACAACTAATTGCAAATGGTAATATCTCTGAAATCAAAGAACCATTTGAGACAGGGAGAATCTGAACTTCATACTCCCTGAACTTCATCAGGATTGTCCCCTCAACGCTGGAACTCCATTTCCTGAAGGAACCAAACCTGCAGATCTCTGATACACTGGTGTCCTTGTCAAACCAGGTAATGGTGTTTAAGACTATTTCTGTACCTTTCCTAATGTAGCTACAGCAGCACAGATGTGAGTGACAGGCTCTTGCCCTTCTCTGATAGCATCAACCCTTAAACACACAGTCCTGCCAAAAGATGCTGCTCTCACTTGCACAAAATGGCAGTTAGTAAATGTTGACCAAACTGACAGCAATTTCTATGCTTTTTATGGAGCGCAAATTCCTACATGAAAAAGTTATTTCATTATGACCCCGTGCCCTATAAAATAGAATAGACTTATTTCATGGGAAGATGGTACAGGGTTATTCAGAACTCGTGACTGATTAGTCAAGAGGTCAGAACAAAGAAGTATTTTAGCATAGACCATAGTTCACTTCTGTTTATCAAAAAAATAAAATCCCATATTTATGGAGGTGTCTGTCCCATCGACATCACATACGTTTAAGACTATTTCTGTACCTTTCCTAATGTAGCTACAGCAGCACAGATGTGAGTGACAGGCTCTTGCCCTTCTCTGATAGCATCAACCCTTAAACACACAGTCCTGCCAAAAGATGCTGCTCTCACTTGCACAAAATGGCAGTTAGTAAATGTTGACCAAACTGACAGCAATTTCTATGCTTTTTATGGAGCGCAAATTCCTACATGAAAAAGTTATTTCATTATGACCCTGTGCCCTATAAAATAGAATAGACTTATTTCATGGGAAGATGGTACAGGGTTATTCAGAACTCGTGACTGATTAGTCAAGAGGTCAGAACAAAGAAGTATTTCAGCACAGACCATAGTTCACTTCTGTTTATCAAAAAAATAAAATCCCATATTTATGGAGGTGTCTGTCCCGTCAACATCGCATACAGAGTAGCTGCTGTGGAAACATTGCTTGGGACACTGGGCAAACCTGTGACTGTCTTGTGTGTGTATGTGCCCAGCCTTGATTGCAGGGTAGAGACAACTTAAAAATGCACCTATAGATGGTGCCCAGAATAGGCTCAAGGCCTGAAATGCCTATTTCATTTCAATTTTAACTATTTCCTTCTGAATCCTCCCTCTCTGGTGCAACTGTTCTGAACACAACAGCAGGACTGGGAGGACACATGAGAGCTGTTGATGCTGCATGAAATGAATTCCCAAGTTGTGATCACGGTGGAGGACTTCTTCCCTCCTCCAAGGCAAATTAACAAAGCTGGTGCTCAAGTGGACATCCCTGTGCACACTGCACTGCACATCCCTTAAGTACACAGAGCAAAATCCTACACAGTTTTAATGGAAGACAGCCTTCACTTTAATGGATAAGAACAGCACCTTCCAAAGAGGGCAAGTCTGGGAAACTAGACTGACTAGTCACTAGGTTGTTGTTGAGTTGGCTCGTACTGATGATTCCTGGGTGGTTGACATATGTGGAACACCAAAGCTGTGAAGGGAGAGAGCATCAGTGATGCTGACAGGTTTGCTCTACAGAGCATCTTGTGGCAGGATTTGTTTTGTTGATGGCTGGAATTCATGTGCATGCTGTATATGGCATATACATTCTGTTTTGACAGAATGAGTGTGTAGGAAACTCTTTATACTTTCAGCTTGTATTATTAAGGTACAATGATTTGTGATGATAGATGTAGGGAGTGTTTGAACTGTAAAGCTTTCCTCCGGGGAAATATGAGATAGCAAGGTAAATTAATGCTTTCTGTGTAGATTAATTATACAAATTTATGCTTAATTAAAAGGAATATTTTACTGTAGCTTAATCAAAAAATCTAGTGTCTTCAGTCTCCAAGTGGGTCTCCTCAGATATCAGCAGGGCAGGAGAATATTCACAGTGTAGGTGGGAGTTACAGTGACCACAGTGGAGTACTTCTTCCCTCCTCCAAGGCAAATTAACAAAGCTGCAGCTCAAACAAAGCTGCATTAGGAAAGGTACAGAAATAGTCTTAAACCATCCAGTCTTCAAACTGGAAGAGTTTGAACTTCAGACCCATTCAGAGGGGAAAGAATGGCTGTGGGAAACCTGGGAGACCTGCAAAGTCAAATAAAATATTTGTGCAGGCATTTAGAATGTACTGTCAGCATGGAAGGTTTTTTGCCATTAAAAAAGAGTAGAAAGAAATTGTATTCTTTTTTCAGTATTCAGGGTACTTCCAGGTAACAGACAGCTCCCCACAGTCCATCTGTTAACCACAGAAAACATATGGGAGCAACTTAATACGTCTGGGAGACCTGCAAAGTCAAATAAAATATTTGTGCAGGCATTTAGAATGTACTGTCAGCATGGAAGGTTTTTTGCCATTAAAAAAGAGTAGAAAGAAATTGTATTCTTTTTTCAGTATTCAGGGTACTTCCAGGTAACAGACAGCTCCCCACAGTCCATCTGTTAACCACAGAAAACATATGGGAGCAACTTAATACGTACAGAGAACAAAGGGAGTCGAGTGTTTCTGAACCGACTTGCTATCAGGGAAACTCTCAACTCGTGCAAGTCTGGAATGCATCCGTCCTCTCAGTATTGCTCTTGTGTAATTATTTGTTTAAGAGGTATTCACATGTTTACTGCCTTTCCTAAAGCTGATGTTTGCTTTGCAGAGACCCACAGGTAGGTCTAGCCTCTTTGTGAAATCTAAGGCACAGTCATGCGTAAACGAGGTACACTTTTCATTAGTGAGCCAACAGCTCAGATTCTCAGATGTTCAAGACATGGCACACAGAACAGTTCATGCAAAAGGAAAGATTATCAGATATACACATCTTGTGGACAGTCATTTAAACATGACAAGTGTACCCTAGCAGATTCATGACATATGGGTATCCTGAGAAATAAGCAGTTCATTTTCTATAATGCAGCAGATTCTCTTTTTTAATTTCTTTGCCCCTTTTTTTTTTTTTTTTTTTGCAACAGGCAGCTATTTCACTTTTTTACCAGATGGATCACTGGTGTTGTTTCTTGGAGCCTAGGGTTTTTGGTTTTAGCCAGCTTTCCTATCCTGCTGTTTCCCTTAATGTCTTTGGAATTTGTATACAACTGCTGAGCAAGACTTCAGTGTCTTCCAGTGGCAATTATTCAGCTTGGAGCTGAAAGGCAGGGTGATAACTAGAATCCTGAAGGATGCAAGTGTCCAGTTTTCCCTGGTGACACAGATTATGTTTCATGCCAGCCAGTTATTTTCTCTCTTCTCTTTCCTTTTACCACCTCTGAGGGTATAAATATTATTCTCACTCAACCTGTGATCAGGCCTGATCATCTTTTTACCATTAAAATTGAACACAGGTAATCTTCTTACATTAACTCAGCAAGATTGACAGTGAATAGCTGCAAACAAATTATTACATTTACAGTAGATATCTCAGATGGCTGCTCAAACAGTGGAGCAAATCTGATAGTCCTACTCAGTGAAGATCATAATGCATTTTTAGCTGAGAACCAAGCTGGGCACTGTCTCCTGTTAAATGTGTCTGCCAAGAGCAGCAATGTAGATTTGGACACAGAAGAAGAAAAGTAAGATGAAGCAACCCAGACTGGGTATTTTCTGGATGAGACTCATACCCTATGTCTTTTATTAGGATTCATGGGGAGTAAAAAATTGTCCGTTATAAAGAAAAGCATTTGAATTTGATCAGGCCCTGAATGAACACTGAGGTGAGATACTGAAACTGGTAGTAAATAACATTGTTTTGGCCAGAAGCTTCCATATTGAACTGTAGGAGGAAACTTGACTGCGCTCCAGTGTTTGATTTGTCTGTCTTTCCTGCTCTTCATGTTTGTTCCACCTGACTTCTGTGCATTGTTAGGGCTTGATTTTCTGTCATTGTTGTGATATGGTGATGTTCCTGCAATGAATTGTTTACCTTCTTTTATTGTTTTCTGGGGTTATTACTTTGCTCCTTCTGGGTGCGTGCTTTTATGACTTTTCTTGAGTGTATTCCAGTGCAAGCCAATGGGATGATATGATAATTTGTCATTTGATAGCATGATTTTGGCAGAGCTATCTGAGCATGAAATTTTACCAGGCTAGGCATCAAAGAGCAATGTTGAAGTTTCCTTGCGTGCTATGAGCTGATGTTTGTGTGAGCTGTGAGAGTCATTTCTCAAGCTGAGCTAAGCTGGGGATGGTATGCTTCACCACCAGTTCTTTTAACCACCATGAACATATGGATACAAAACTGGTTTGGGGAGACTGAAAGTTTGTTCCTGCCTCTGCCACTGAGATGAGGTTGCTTAATTAACTTGATTAGATCTTTTTTCTTTTTCCAGTGTGTGCCAAATTTGACTAACTCTTTAGAGCATTTGCCATTTGGTAGACAGATGTGTTTTCCTATATGCTTATGTGAGATCCAACTGTGGTTGTTTTTCTGGATGCTATTCTAGTTCAAATGATTAATATATTGCAGTTACCAGGTATTTAATACCAATATTTGAAAAGCATTTATGAAATTATTTTTTCTGAGATCAACCAGTTCCTAATGTATCTAGAAAATGGAGCCTATGAGGACTGTCTACCTTAGTACTGCATCACTATTGTGGTTTGTATGCAAAAGAGAGGAGTATTGCTAATTAAATCATCCTGTGGTTTGCATGGGGATCCAGAACTAAACAAACCCATGCAATTCTATAGGCTTGGGCACCTGGGAGTGCTGGTGAATAACAGCTGAACATGAGCCAACATGTGCCCAGGTGGCCAAGAAGGCCAATGGCATCCTGGCCTGTGTCAGAAATAGTGTGGCCAGGGAAGTGATTGTCCCTCTGTACTCATCTGTGGTGAAGTTGCTCCTTGAATCCTCTGATCCATTCTGGGCCCCTTTACTACAGGAAGGACATTGAGATGCTAGAGCTTGTCCAGAGAAGGGCAACAAAGCTGGTGAAAGGTCTGGAGCACAAGTGCTGTGAGGAGCAGCTGAGGGAGCTGGGGGTATTTAGCCTGGAGAAAAGGAGGCTCAAAGAAGACCTTAACACTCTTTACAACTACTGGAAAGGGGGTTGTATCAAGGTGGGGGTTGGACTCTTCTCCAAAATAACAAGCTTCAGGACAAGAGCAAATGGCCTCAAGATGTGAAGCTGGTGAAAGGTCTGGAGCACAAGTGCTGTGAGGAGCAGCTGAGGGAGCTGGGGGTATTTAGCCTGGAGAAAAGGAGGCTCAAAGAAGACCTTAACACTCTTTACAACTACTGGAAAGGGGGTTGTATCAAGGTGGGGGTTGGACTCTTCTCCAAAATAACAAGCTTCAGGACAAGAGCAAATGGCCTCAAGATGTGACAGGGAAGAGTTAGATTAGATATTAAATGTCCTCAGTCAGCACTGGAACAGTCTGCCTGGGGAAGTGGTGGAATCACCATCCCTGCAAGTGTTCAAAAAACATGTGGATGTGGCACCTGGGGACATGGTTGAGTGGTGAACTTGGGAGTGTTGGGTTGATGGTCAGACTCAATGCTCTTAGAAGTCTTTTCCAGTGAAAATCATTCTATGATTCAATGATTTATGTCTTTGTTACAATACCTTGAACTATAAACTCAGTGGCTACCACTGCAATGCTCAAAGCATTACATCCTCTGTGTGTGTCTAGCATCGGAGCTGTTAGACACTTCTGGCACTCTGCAACCTGAAGGGCTCACACACAGGAGCCTGGAGAGTTCCCTGAAGTGTGGGGCTTACAAAAGTGACACTACAATTTGTTGCAGATCACTGGTTCTAGTGTGATGTTTAGCCTATGTGGCTTGAAGACTGTTTCTCAACACTCAGATGTCCACATGCTGGTACTGCAAACAGGTATACACTAGACCATTGGTCCCACTGGAGCACCTTCCTTCAAGGCTCAGGGATGAAATTGTAGCAAATCATAGCTCTTTATCTAAGAGTGCTAACCCCTGTTAACCTGAATTTCTAGGAGGAAGATTTTACTTGTGTTCACCAGGTGTCAAAGGTGTTAACTCTTTCCTTTTCATGCTACAGAAGGAATCCTGTAGGTGTATTTTTCAAAAAGAACCATATCTGAAGTCTGTTGGGCAGGGCTTTTTGTAATCTGAGAACATTATGAGGTACTTTCAAAAAGCAACCACCTTTTTAAAGTAATTTGGAGAACTTTTCTGTGAGAAAAATGGATGAGTCATGTGAGAGACATGGATGGTCAAGAAGTGGAACTCTATCCAGCTGTACTACTGCTGTGCCAGATCCATGGATTTAGTTTCCTTTAAGAATTGTCTCTTGCCCCTTTAAAACTTGCTTGTTTTCTGTTTTGTTGTTTTGCCTTGAAAAGGGAATTATCAAAGGTGACATCTTTTCATCATTTATGAAATATTTTCTATGTAGGATTTAACTTCTCTTTGAAATGTTTTTTTGGGAAAAAGCCTTCATCAATTACAGCAGAACAAGCAAAACTGCATCTCTCTTTAAACTGAAAGAGGCGAAGTGCACACCCAAGCCCGTGAACTCGGGGAAGAGCTCTCTCAAAACTGAAAAAATGTATCTGGGTTTCTATTTTGCCAGAAATCTAGTCTGAAGACTGCCAAGTGTACACAGTGAGGAGGGGGGAAATGGTGTAACCCTCTCTGTGATGTTAGGTTAGCAACTTGATGCCCTGTCATTGCACTGCTCTTGTCTGCTGGATGTGTGAAATAACTGAGCAGAAAAATGGAAATTAATAGGTGATAAATTTATTTTGATGGGGGGTGAGCTTTGTGCTTCAGAGAAGGAAAACTGCAGGCATAATGCATTCAGAAAATACAGTGAAGCAGTCAAAACTCAGAAGTTTGTGAAGCATATTTAGATGTCAGCATCTCTGACAATCTATCTCAATAGCTCATGCTGTTGCTGAAAATTAGAAAGGGCAAGTTTTTCCTTAACTGTCTGGAGGTTTGTTGGACACATTGGGGTCAGGATGTAGAGCTAAGTAAACTTAATTAGTCTGTTCTACCTTGGTAGCACAGACAGCAGTAGCTGTACTGACATTGGAAACTCTGCAGATTGACAAGAAACTATACAGATTGAGTCCAACCCAGCTAAACTCACATCATCTTTTCATGCACATATTGGCCTATCTCCTCAGGTATAAAGTTTCTGCATTGGGCTTAACAAATTTTCCTGTGAATGGCTTCTCTTTCATTATGAACTTAATTGAATAACCAAGACATTTTGAGGAATATGTAGATTTCTGAATTATAAACAATTTCCCGAAGGAAATTCCATCTTTTTGCCAATTGAAATGTACAGTAGTTACATTTCAACATGATGTCATTGCAGTTTATCAGGGCACATATTCATTCCAGGCCAAACACTGGAATTATGCTTATGGGTTCATTTGGAGAAAAGATTATTGATCTCTCTCTGGTTTTGGGGTGACTGGGTGATGGTGTTCTCTCCTGTCCCACCACACTCCCCCTTCTCCTTAGTTGCAGGCACTTTTTGTGGAGGAAGCTAGTGTGACAGCTCTTGTGCAGCTAAAGCTCTGCTCACAGTGATTCCTATAAGAAATAATGATTCCTTTTTCTAGTGTTGTGAGTCAGAGTATCTCAGATTTATGGAAGATCACTTTTCTGTATCAGGGAGAGTAAGAACAGAGTAGCTGAACTAAAATCCTGCTTACATTCTGAAGTCTGACATAATTTAGCATATGAAATGTTGATTGTCATATTTCCCTAGGTATTGCATAGGAAACATGAGGTGCTTAAGAGACCTCTCATACCATGAGCATGGAGAGTATTTGTCCTGCATATTGGCCTTGGGATAGGCTGAAGTGAAACTCTTACACTCAGGAGACAAACAATTTTATAATGTTGAATGAAAAGAGCAGTGCTGTAAGTGCTGTTAGCAGGCTATGTTGAATTTATCCAAGTGAGGTTTCTTTTGGGTGATGGTACTGTACTACTGTCAGGAGGGTATTGCAAGGGTTAAGTAATTCTTTTTTATTGAAAGGAATCTGTTCAGATAAAAAAATATCCTAAAGAAGAGATGAAAAGACCATTTAGGAGTTTTTGTCTGTTAAAACAAATGACATAATAGGTGGGATTCCCCCAAATCTCCCTGTCCATACAGCATTCATTGTAAAATCTCTCATCGATCACAAGGGCACAGTATAAAAGTTTATTAATTAATTATTGTAGCATCACCTATTTGGGCACCATTGACTTTCCAAAACCTATCTTTCTCTTGCAGTGGCACAGGATTTTCTCCATCAGCTCTTCAGATGTTTTATAGCCTGAGCCCAATGCTTCTCTCCTGCCACGTTGTGGCATCACTTTTGCATCAGAACAATGGTGGTGTGAAATACTCCCTGACCCAAAGCTTGGCATTTGGCATTCAGAGTGTGCTGATACTAACAATAGGAGAGTGATAAATTGCAGGGTAGGAAGAGCAGCCTAGAGGCATCACTAAAGGGCAGTAATCCAGGGCTGTTGTCAGGCTTTGGCACAGAATCAAAATATGCCAGAGCAGTCATGCAGGAAACCTCATTGCCTGGATGCTCACTGCACAGTCTGTAACCTTCTGTTATTTTACACAGTAGGACTGGTCATAAAGTTGACATTAGTTTTTAATATAAAATGACACTATGTAACTGTTTGGTTTTAGTGGAAATCTGGGATATGTGGAAGTTTCCCAACAGAGAGACAGAGTATGGGTGGTGGTGGTTCACCTGCATTCGCTGGATGTTGTTATTTATCATTTATTTCTTGATCATTTTTTTCTTGTCTCTGTAGCAGTCCCTGTGTCTGATTCTGGCTGCAGGAAATAAATTGATCTCGACCTGAAAGAGGAGAAAGGGCTGTAACTGAATGGCCTGGCAGTGAGCATTGGGTGTGCTAAGCCCTCTGATATTGAAAGTTGCTGTAGAAGCAATTGCAGGGAGATGTTGTCTGTAACATGAACAAAGCAGCCAGACAACTGTGAACTGATGTTTGGGAATGGATTTGGTAATAAAACAGTGCATCCATGCTGCAAGATGGTGCAGGCAGACCTTATCTTTTTCCAGTTTCAAAAGTAGTCTAGCAACAACAATAGGGAGCTTAGCATGGGCTCCTGTGCTCCACTGCTGAGCCCTGTCTGAGCCTTGAGCTGCTCTTACTAGAGTCAGCTGTGGCAACACACTACTCTCTGCAATGACCATGCTGCCTGGCTCCCTGCAGCTGTCTGAAGTAAGAGGAGATCTCTGTAGATTAGAAGAATACTCAGAGCAGCATCAACAGTGGCAAAGTGACCAAGAAATTTAATTAACCAGGAAAGATCAAAAGAGCTGGAGGAATTAAATTTGGCCAGGTGACTAAGACCTGAACTGTATTATTCACACATTGACACATTTTTTTGTGGTCTCCCAAGAGAAGGAGTTTCAAATTAGCTGAAACACACTTTCTGGCTGAAAGTCAAGAAAAGTAGTGTAGCATGAACTCTCTGGTGTCTGTTTACATCAGGTACCACCTGGAGGTGCTGGGCTCTGCCTCTTCGTGCCAGGCACAGTATGGGCATACACAGAGGTACAGTCTCCTTGCCTGCTGTGAAGAGGGGTCACCTGGGGCTTTCAAAGCACACCAGGCAAAGCAACAGAGCAGATAACATTTTAGAGTAGTCCTGCAGGAGAGGGGGGATAGGTAGGATGAGCTATTAGGCTATACAGACTTTGCTCTCTGTGATTTTGGCTTGGAGCAGGGTGGGTGTGTATACATACTCCACATGGTATTTTTAACTAGCTCATGTTGTTTCTTTGAGCTCTTTTAAAATGTCAGGAGACTGAATGCTTTTGTTAGAACAAGCAGAGGCTGACAAACTGCTGAGGATTTGCACCTGTGGAATGGGGAAAACCTGGCACTAGGGGAGGTTTTTTCTTTTTAAGTAGTGCCTGCTGCCCTAGGAAGCCCCAGGGAGGGGTTTGGGAGGTCCTGCTTTCCCAGTACTGACCAGCCTTGACAGCCCTTCTCAAGTATCCCTTGTTACCTGTTTTACCTCAATGCATAAATAGGTATATATTTTTAGTGTATGTGTGTGATATATGTAGATAGATAGATAGATATATCACACACACCCCTTATATATCACACACACACACACATATATATATATTACATAGGAGGATCAGCACACATACATTAAAATAAATGTGCAGTAGTAGGCTGCCAGCTAGAGGCATGTTCAGCTTGTTATCTGTAGCACCTCACTATAACTTGTTCAGAGAAGGGAGAAAGTTGATTTCATTTTATTATTTTCCATGTCTGTAAAAACAGAGTCTAGAAATGTAGATAAACCACTGGAATTACTGTATGCAATATTGACTGGAGGAAATAATGCTTTTTTTTCTCTTGTGGAATTCTGCTCTTTTACTGTTGAAGTCCTCTTCTGCACTCTGAAATTAGGTAAAAGTTGTTGATAACTTTTTGTTTGTTGTTTTCTCATCCAGCAATTATTAGCATTCAGCTTTAGAGAGCTCTGCAACCTATCACCTTTTTTTTTCTGAAGTTTGATGTGGAAGAAGCAAAGTAAGTTTTGTGATTCTGTCATACAAGAGAATTGGATATTATTTCTGAGTAAATGAATGATGCTGGTATTCATGGGCCAGAAAATCAGCTGATGAAAAAACAGTGTAGCTTTGTTGAACTATAAACCCTTTATTATAACTTTGCTGTCAGCTGAATGTATGTTAATGTACTTTCCTAGGATAGCAGTGACACTAAGCTTAGTCATGTCTGTGAAGTCAGTAGCTGAGCTTTGGGAGGGAGGTGATGCAGATGGGCTGTATGGGTGGGTGAAGCTCTGACCTGTGTGTATACACAGTATCTTATGGTCACCACTTCTCAAGGACACAGTAGTTTGAAGATGGACTCCTTGAGTAGAGGGAAAAGAGCATCAACATGCAGAGGAAAATATTTAAATTTCAAAATCCATGTGCTGGACTCATTGTGTGTCAGCAAGTAGAAAAGAGTTGAAAGAGTTGAGAAGAAAAAGGCTTTTGTCTAATGGTGCATTTGTGGTGGCAAGGGGAGTGTGACAAGATGCAAACCAGAGCCATGAGGGGTTGCTGTGGAGCTTGGCATGTTCTGTGGCCTCACAAACATTGCTGAGGGCTGCAGGAACAGAGCAGGTTAGGGTGAGGAGGACAGATGGCTGTAGATCTGCTCTGGCAGGTAGAGAACATGGCAAGAGGCAATCCCTTCTCCACCAGGACATGTTGCCACTGTCTCTTCTCTTGGCTCAGGCAGCAAAAATCTGATTTCACCATTAGGAGGTGGCCAGAAGGTTGGAACATGCAAAAGTATGGCAGAAAAGAAATGGGGTCAGGAGCTGGGAGTGAAAGGTTCATTTCTTGTGAGTGCTCTCCTCCAGCATGGACAACGGGTGTTTATGAAGAGAAAATAGATGGGGCCTGACCTTGCTTACTGAGGAGTTTAACTGAGGGTTCAGACGATGAAATCAGGAGAAAGAGCTATTTGTCCTAATTTTAATCTTTGTTTATATTTACATAATCTTAGGAAAAATGTTCTGTATTTTATACTGGAGAACAAGTACAGAGGAGAGCAAACAGCTAGCTGCTCTATGTCTCTGCCTGCTATTTTAACAAGAGGTCCCCAAACTGATATGGACATATTATCATTTGTTATGGACTTTGTACTTTTATTAGAATTACTAGCTGAGTCACAAACTCATTTACCTGTCATCTCCTGAGATTAAGTGAATGGAATGCATGTTGGAATGGTTGATGTTGATGCCCCTTGGTCAACTGAAGCTACTAATCTTATTTTTTTGCATATTGAGAGTGTTGTTATTACATGGATAGGCAATAGTAGTTGGCTTGGGTTTTGGTTCACTGGTTTTGCTTGTTGAAATGTTGGCAAGAGGTACGAGTTTTTCTTTCCTTTTTTATTTTTTTCAAGTATGCAGAAGGTCCAAGTTGCAACATGGACATTTCCAAGTTGTAATGAAATCTTAGGGCAGGAACTAAGACAGTTTCCTGCCAGATCTGAGCTGCTGCTCAGGGAAAAAAAGGAATAGAGGAAAGGGTACAAAGAGAATAATATTTTTTTCTTTTCTTTCTTCTGAATTTGGAAGGTCATAGTCAGGAGGCATAGATGGAGTAATAATAGCAAATTGTGCTGCAGAGAATGCCCTGCTGCTTTATGGCTATTAGGAAAATACCTCAGGAATGAATTCTTTAAAAATAGCTCAGCATTGGAGGCACAAGGGGTGTGACTGTGTCTGCAGGAAAATGTTCTAGCTTCTTAGTTCCTAAGTAAAAAAATTCCTGTTTGCTTAATATTTACAGGCATAGATGGAGTAATAATAGCAAATTGTGCTGCAGAGAATGCCCTGCTGCTTTATGGCTATTAGGAAAATACCTCAGGAATGAATTCTTTAAAAATAGCTCAGCATTGGAGGCACAAGGGGTGTGACTGTGTCTGCAGGAAAATGTTCTAGCTTCTTAGTTCCTAAGTAAAAAAATTCCTGTTTGCTTAATATTTACCTGGAAAATTGTCCT
>NW_008658580.1:33980-51823 GCF_000695815.1 Acanthisitta chloris | reverse complement strand
GGTCCTGAGGCAAAGAAACTTTATTATTGTTTGGGCAGGATCTGGCAAATGCTGCCAGATGCAGTGCTTTATACCTAACTTGGATCTTCCTGGTAGATGTGGGGCCTAAACTTAAAAATATGCAGCTGAGAATAATGGCTTTGAGAACCTGTTTTTCTTCAAAAGCTCAAGACCACAGCAGCAACACAGAGCTGGAAGATGGAGATTAAAAAGTTAGGGTCTCAGAACAAGCCAGAGGGTAGAAGTGCAGTTGGAGAAACTTTGAGATCTGTGTGAGGAGTAGAGGGAAGAAGACGAAAAGGAGGGGCTGAGAAGTAGCAACCTGTATGGGGTGTGGGAAATTGTACCCCCACATGGTGTGCTGCTGTAAGCAAGTGCAACTCTGCAGCATGCACATGCACACATATCTACCATGGGCAGGATAAAGAAATATCCTGGTAGTGAATTCACAGCCTTAGCTACTTGCAGCTCAGTCAAAAGCTTTGTTATGCTTAGAATCAACACCAGTGCCTGCTCTCCTGCTGTTGTTTGAGTGTACCCATCAGGACCTGAGCTGCTGGGGCTGCCTTGGCACTGTGTGGGGAGCAGTGCAGGCCTGATAGGCTGTATAAGTTCAGGTGATTGTTCCTTGAGGACTGCCCAACTGTGAAGGCTCAGAGGCAAGTTGGGTTTCTTCCAGTTCGATTTGTAGAGACTTGGTTTGAATCTGTTCACCCTGGGGGCTTCAGCCCTATCTGAAGCTGGGGCAGTGGTAACAGGATTGGGTCCTGCCAGGAGTTAGAAGCCCTACTATGGCAAGGTGCCCAGCTGCCTGCCATCCTGCTGTGCAGAGACACCTGAGCAGGGCACTACAGCTGGGTTAATGCAGGCTGTGCCCATGCTGGTTTATCCCACTGGTGACCTCAGCTCCCACTCAAGGTAAATGGCACATCTAGGGCCCATCCAGAGTGGTGTTGGCTTAGCACTGGGTGCCCTGCTGCAGGAGCACCATTAGCTGTGGGGGCTGTAGCTGGGCAGCAGGCACTGCCTGTGGACTTCATGCAGGGCTTAGAGCCCTCAGCTGTGGCTGGTAGTGAGCAACACAACCTCTCCACCAGCCCAAAGGGTTATAATGAGCAGAACCAGAGGAGGCAGCTTGAGGGTTTGCATTTTACAGGTGAGAGTGCCAGTATTTCAATTATAGTGTTTATACAATTGCTGGTAGGTCTGTTGAAGAGCTTTTGACAGGTCAGTGTCACTGTGGACTAGACTGGACATTCTGCAGCAGAACAGTAGTGTGTTGAGACACGAGGCTGCAAGAGCTCCCCCTCTGTCATGTCCTGATGCTGCTCTGGTTTAGTGTCTGCAAATGCACTTTGTAAAAGACTTTGAACGTTGGTACCTGTTGTTTAATTAAAGAATCTACTCCAGATTCTTATAGGGTGATCTGCACAGGAGATAGGAATGGCATATTGTACCTAGGTCAGAAGAAAAACAGCTGTAGCACAGAGTGGAATGTGGTGGAGAAGAGAGGGCTGTTGCATTTCAAGGCTTTTTATGTAGGCAAGAGAGTTTATTCATTTTCAGATAGATGAGAAATAGAATTTTAAACAATAGTTCTTACTTCGAGCAAAAACTCCATTTACTACATCCGCTTTGAACTGCTCCTTGGATGTTTGTTACTGGAGCACATGCAGCTCTTCTGCAGTGAGTATGCCAACTGTTTGGCAAGGCACAGGGGAAATCCCTGTTAAAAATTAGCTAGCAACTGAGATAAATCACAGATGAATAGCTCAGTAAGCATGGTGAATTCATCGGTTTGATGTACTTGCTTATCTCATGGCTGCCCAAGTTCCTTTGTAAAGTGTTTTGGTTTTCTTAGCTTTCAATACAGCAGCCAGCTAGAGGCCCTGTTCAGCAGTTCCTTCAGAAATGCCAGATGCATTTCTTTGTGCAGCTAAGAAGATTCATTTTAATCAGAAGCATGGTATTTTATATGTTATTCACGAAGGACCTGATCTTGTGCCACAGAAGCCAGCGGCAGTGGGATTTGGAAGTTCAAGTAAATCACGGACCTGATCTTGTGCCACAGAAGCCAGTGGCAGTGGGATTTGTAAGTTCAAGTAAATCAGATTTACCTGCATCTGGGTGCATGATATAAAGCATTTGCTCACTTCTCTTATCTGTCATGTTGTGTGAGTTTACTCACCTTACATAGAGCAGTATTAATAGGATTATGGAGAGATGCACAGACAAAATTTCTACTCATCCCTCAAACATCTTTAGGGTGCTCATGGGAAGCCTCACCCCTTGACTGAAAGGGCAGTGGACAAAGCCTAAGACCACTGGAGCAGCCTGTGCCTGTTCTGCTGCAGCTCTATGCAGTTCCCTCATGAGTGCAAGATGCTTCTCTTCCCCAAAGACAGTTGTTGCCTCTGAAACGTGAAGCAGGGGGTTCGTATATTGAGTGTCAGGACAGAGCCATCATTCCAAGCATGTTTTTAATAGCAAGGTTTGAAAATCCCTCTTCTAACATTTTGCATGCTGCAGGATGTAGTTGCTGTTGGCAGCCTCTTGTGGTTTGGAGATGCTGTGTTCTCAGGCTGGTCCAGGCAGACTGGCTGTTGGAAAACTCACCAGTTTTTGTCAGACTGGCTGTTGGAAAACTCACCAGTTTCTGTCAGTACAGAGAGAGTGCTCAGGCACTGGAATGTGCTGCCCAGGGAGGTGGTGGATTCACCATCCCTGGAGGTTTTCAAGCTGAGACTGAATGTGGCACTTAGTGCCATGGTCTAGTAACGACAGGAGGGTTGGACTCGATGATCCTTGAGGTCTTTTCCAACCTGGTTGATTCTATGATTCTGTGATCCTTACCATGTGTGCTAGATAAATCTTGGCTTCCTTGCTCACACACTTAATACAGGCCTAAGCCTATTGGGCATGATAGACATGTGTGCAAACACACACAGTATATGCCACTATACATGATGTTCTCTGGTATGTACAGAGATGCTGTAGAGATGGCCCTTTCAGATGTGGTGTCTCTGATACCAGTAGAAGAGTGGTTTGATGGCAGGAGGCTTGTTCCTGGGTCTTGGGGAGATCTTTAATAGCTGGATTGCAGGAAAACAGTGAAGTGGCAAAAATCTGACCCTGTGTACAGAATGGGGTTAAATATTTCTAGGAGTAAAGAAAATATTGGTTGATTCTTAACATCTCTTGGGAAGCAAACTGAGGAAAAATAATGATGGAGTGTCTGATCTGTAGAGCTGGGAATTATTTCACTATCCAGAAAATTCAGGTCTAATCACCTCCATTGTTTGACATGTTATGGGGGATAAATCTATGCTTTTGACATATATCAGGCATGTGTAAGCATGATAGCCTATCATCTGGCTCTCTACTGTTAAATTAGAGATTTCTTAGGAGAAAAAAGGCAATCTAACATGAACAGTCCAGTGAGCACTCACATCCAGTAATTGGATCAACTATCCTGATCTCAGTAATGTTACCCAGGCTGGTTTTTAACTTCTAGAAGAAAGATTAAAAAAAGAAACTAGGGGTTTTTTTCTTTTCTCAAAATGTAGGCTATCTCAGCCCAAAGCAACCAGTTTAAAACACTGTCTAGAGGCCAATTTGCTTCAAAGCAAAGGAACAGGGTTTGGGAGAGGTCACACAAGTGCACAAGGAAAATTGGTAAGAGCAGAGTAGCTAGAATGTAGTTTGATTAATTTTGGACTTGTAATCCTGAAAACCCACGTGGAGCTGGTTTCTGAACTCTAGAGATGCTTCAGTGTGTGCTGTAAAAGTTGTCTTCATGGTCCCTGATGGTTTTCAGTCTGTTGGTATCTTCATCTCAAACAAATGGAGCCTTACAGACATTCCAAATGCATTTTCTCATGTTTTGCTAGGTTATAAAGCTTGAGGCAATTCCTGTGATCTTTCAAACCACTACTGAAACTTACCATTAAAATGTCTCATACTTATTTTTAAAGTTGTAGGTTTACACCAATGCATCACTCAACTTCCTTTTTTTACTGGTGTGGAAAACATTAAGTCATAAAACTGTGACTACAGGACATCAGGATAAAACAGCAGATAAGAAAGCGTTTTAACCACCTGAAAAATTTAATAATTCGACGTTTGAGATATAGATCTATAAATTTACACAGGATTTAACTGGGCCTTCATAATTAGCAACTCTATATGTCTAACATCCACAATTAATATTTTAAAGGCAGATGGTTATAGTTTATCTTGTTGCTTATCTTTAAATGCAGAGTGAACAGGTTTCAAGGTGACTGTCACAATGCATAGCTTGGTCCAAAGTTTCTGATTTTAGCAATCTTTCTGACAATTACTGTGCCTCATTTTCAGGGAGAAACAATCTCTGATGGGGTGTATAGAGAGAGAGCTGGCACTTGGGTGGGAATCAGGTGCTACTGTGGCAGCTTTTCTCCAGGAGAACAGAGCAGGATGGTAGAGCCTGCTGTCATGAGCATTCTTCTGCTCGGGGTTGTCTTCTCATGACTGATCTGACTCCTATTAGGGTGATGGTTGTGATGTCCAACTATAGGAAAACCAATGTTTTGATTCTCAAGTCTCAGGGAATTTCTTGAAGGAAACCTAGGGAAGGTTTTCTCCAGAATTAATGGGCTTCATTGAAAGCACTCACTAGTGACTTAGTGACATGGCTATGACAGGTGAGGGAACTGTACAGAATGGAATCTGGCAATAAAAATCTTCTCTTGGTCCCTTTTATTACACTCACTTTGATATCAGCAAATGCATAAAGGCACACTGCCATTGGTCCTGTACCCATCATATACAAAGAATCTTTATTTTCAACCTTTTTGGGGAAAACTTTTACACATCTTTTAAAAACATTCAATTATAAGCTGGCAAGATATTATACAGTACATCTGATAAATGCTTTCATGTTAATTTAGTGTAATTTCTTCTGCTTGCTTCAGTATCTAAGCAGAAATTTCTTTTGGCACAGTTACCTATTTATTAAATCCTGAGCAGGAGGGGCAGCTATACTTCATAGGAAGACCTCAGGCTGTATTTGCATGCCTTTCTTGAGGCTCAGATGAAAACAGCAGTATCTGCTCTGTCCTGGCTGAGGTGTGTGGCTGTATGGAGCTGCCTGAAAGGGCCACTGCAGCAAAGGCTGGAGAAGAATCTCACAGCAGAACCACTGAGAGACCTCACCTTGTCTCTTCAGAAACATGGAGAACATGCAGCATCACTGCACAACCAGCTGCAGAGGTGAGTGATTTAGAGCCACAGCAACATCTCCAGAGCTCACAAAAACTACCTCAGTGTCTGCTGAGACTGCAGTTGTTACAAGGCTTTTCAGTGTTACTTGTTTGATTGTAACAATAAAATGCATTCTATATTGCAGAAGCTCTTAAATTACCTGTGAATCTTCTCTTAAAAGGAGGTTGACAGTTGTTCTTGCTTTTGAATAATACATAAAATAGTTTCATCATAGTACAGTGAAATGTATATTTATTTATAAATCTGGTAACGAGCTATGTCACTTTGGTTGGATTGTTATCTTTTGTTTCATGTCACTGCAGTGAAAATGAGGCTTTCAATCTAGAAATGAAAAGAAGATTTCCAATTAGTAGCAAGTAACAGCCTCCTTTACTGATTGTTTTAAAATAAAGACAAGGTATTTCAACTATTCACAAATATTTCTGACATATCGCAAAGTAACATAAGAGAAAAAGATCATGATCATACTTGAGGCAAAACAGTTTAAAATTTAATGTTTACAAATGCATCATTTTTTTCCTTTTCAAAATGTTTGCTGATACAGTTTTGCAGGAGACTCTGTTTGGTCACAAACACTTCTACTATACACACTGTGCTTTGGTCTAGGGAACAAATGGGAAAAACATTTTCAAACTGGTACTAAGTGGTCAGAAACAGGGACTTGTAAGCTCACCTCTAATAGTCTTGCAATTTTGCCTCTGTAGACTTTGTGCAAGACTTAACATGGATTTTTTTAATGATTGTTTTATAACATGATATGCAGTTGACATTTAATTTACACTGTATTTAAGTAATCAAAATATCTGAGACTTATTTCTTCTATATATCCATTTTGAAGCTTTAAGGCTGCACCACAAACAGTATTTTGTCATTTTCTTAAATATTATAATGACTTTGTCAAATTTAGAATTGTTAGGAGTGATGGCAATGATGATCCCCATTTAAAAAAATCCCAAACCAAACAGAAGAATTCCCTGGGAAACTGCACACATGATACATACACATAACACATAACTAAAAAATTATTCCAAAGTTTTGATAAATATTTAGTTCCAGCTAGAGCTAAGAGTTATTCTAGTTCTAAAGAATAAAATGTTTATTATATACAGAAGGGTTGGATGGAATATGGACATTTGACAAAGATCACTCAAGGCATTTCATGGTCTGAATTGTTCATACAGTTTTGATGCAGCTGCCCTTTTCACTTAGGCATAGGCTTGTGCCACCTGTGGGAAGGGAACATTCCTGGTGGTGTCAAGGGGCTCAGCTTTGCCCGATCCAAGTTCATCTTCTCCTGGCTGCTCAGTCTTCAACTGAACCAGGAGTGTCTTTCAGGACTGAGAGCCCTTTAGGGCTTGCTTGAGCTAGATGCAAACTTGCACAGCATTACCAGATGCCAGTTTACATCAGGTAAGGGTTTGGTCTTTTGCTTTCAGTACATTACAACATGAAAAACTGCACCAGCGTTTTACAGTGAGCACCATTTGACTGACTTTGGTAACTTGGCACGACCAGCGGTATCGATAATATGCTGAACTCCTGTCTTGCACAGTAAGAAAGCAGAGCTGCCAATTACCTTGCAACTAGAGTCTGTAAATATTAAAGCCATAAATATGTTAATAACCATACACATATACACAAAACACAGCAGTAGCAACATTACAGGATGCAGTACCTACTCTATATAACTGGGTTTTGTTAATATAGCTGCAACAGCAAAATAAATGCTATTTAATGTGAAGCAAACCCTTCTTCAAAGGGCAGTGGCAGTAAGACAAAGTTCAAGTCCAGGTTTTCATTAATTTGACATGAACCAAGCTAGATCAATCCCACTGTCTATCAAATCTAATCAATGAAAGAGTAGCACTATGGGAAGATAGCAACTATCAGTTAGCACTAAAACTTTCTGAGCTTTCTTGTGCCACCATTTGTAATTAATTCTCCCTTTTTCACAAGTGCTCTTTCTGTGAGCACTCATCAGACTTAGCAGGGGATAAAGTTACTAGATACAAAATATGGTTTGGGGGTAAGGATTAACCGAAAGAACCAGCACGAGATTGGATTTCCTGAATCCTGAGAGGTGCTCTCCATATCTTTAAGTGAAGTTTCCATGAGGTTGCACTTAGCAGACCACTAAGAAGTTGTTGCTCTCCAACGTTTTCTTCTTTTTCATGCAGTTCTGTTTCAAAGCTTGGTAGCTATCACGTGAGAAGGGCTACAGGAGATGACTGTGCTGGTCCACTGTCTTTGCTAATGCTCTTCAGAGCAGCGTCCTCTCCTCAGGATCACATCATCTAGTCCAATATCCCCTGTTCTTCCTTTCCCTTTCTCTCCTTTGAAAATAATCTGGGAAGAGAAAGAGAACAATTTGAGTGCAAATGAAAGTAAAAGGAAAGAAACATTGGTTGAGACAGGCTTCAACAGTATGAAAGCAAAAATCCTAAGAAAGCTCAGGCAATCGTAACTGACTCACAAAAGCCTATTTATTCTGCTCAGAATTATGCTGTGTTTTCTATTTCTGATGCTCTCCCTTCTCCACTCTGGCAGGGCCTTTGTGAAGAACCAGCAGTTCAGGAGAGAGTTGCTACAGTTGCACCATCTGCTGAGGTGAAATGAACCTGTTGAGATGACAACCTTGAGTGCTTCCTACGTATCACTTCTGCACTGTTTTCATTGTCCTTCATGGAAACACATAAAATCCTCTGCATTCTGAAAAATGCTGTCTAATAGAGGAGCTTTCCATTTCTAAAGCCCCTTGCAGCTGCCTTAGTTGTGGGAACTAGAAAAACTCATCTTTTATTTAACAAATTCTGGCTCCTGCAGTCTCATGATAACCTACGGTCATATCACCCTGCAAATTCCAGGGATTGTCTCACCTTGGAAGCTAAGCCAGGTTGGGCCTGGTTAGTACTTGGATGGGAGACCATCTGAGAATACCAGGTGCTGTAGGCTTAAAAATACCTCTGGTCAGGAGCTGTAAGGGCTAGTAGAGAGAGCTTTAAACTAATTTGGAAGGGGAAAAGTGACAATACCAGGCTGGCCAGTGATAGCCTGAGAGACTGCAGGCCAAAACTTCAGAAAGCAAAAACTACTGGGATTGCTTACTGCACTTCAAGAGGTGTTGGCTATAAGGAACAAGACCTGAAATGTTTCTATACCAATGCATTGAGCATGAGAAACAAACAAGAAGAGGCTGAAGCTTTGGCTCAGTCCCAGAGACTTGACATCACTGGCACAAGTGAAACCTGGTGGGATGAGTCCTGTGACTGGAGTGCTGTGCTGGATGGTCACAGGTTCTTTGGGAGGGACAGGCAGGGACAGTGAGATGGGGGTGGCAGTGCACATAGCTGAGGGGTTGGAATGTATGGAGTTTGCAGTTGGCAATGGCCTGGTTGAGAGCCTCTGGGTAAGGACCAAGGGACAAACAAATCACAGATATCATCGTGGGAATCTACTATAGACCAGCCAATCAAGATGACTGATGAATTATTCTTTGAGGAACTGGGTTACACCTCCAAATTAATGTCCCTTGTCCTTATGGGAGACTTCAACTTGCCAGATGTTAACTGGGAACACCATAGAGCTGGCACAAACAGGTCAAGCAGATTCCTAAAACACCTGGATGACAACTTCATGATGCAGGTACTAAGGGAGCCAACTGGGATTGATGCCCTCCTGGATTTGTTGCTTGTTAACAGAGAGAGCCTCATGAGTGAAGCAGTGATTGGTGTCTGGCTTGGCCATAGCAACCACAAAGCAATTGAGTATAACATCTCTATTGACAGGAGGAAATGTGCCAGCAAAACTACAACTTCAACCCTGGACACGAGGAGAGCAGACTTTGGGCTGCTCAGGAAACTGGTGGGTAAGGTCCCCTGGAAAACAATTTTGCAGGTGCCAGGGTCCATGAGTGCTGGTCACTTTTTAAGCACCATCTCCTAAGGCACAGGAACAGGCAATTCCTAAATGCTGGAAGACCAGCAGACAAGGCAGAAGGCCAGCTTGGCTGACTAGGAATCTTCTTTTGGAGGTGAGACAGACATAAAAGGATGGTGTATACCCAGTGGAAGCAGGGTCAGGTGACATGGGAGGAACACAGAGATGCAGCTCGTTGCTGCAGGGAGAAAATTCATGTGGCCAAAGATCAATTGGAGCTGAAGCTGGGCAGGACTGTGGGGGATAGTAAAAGAATTTCTTTAAGTACATTATTAGCGAAAGGCAGTGTAGAAATGACCTCGGCCCATTACAGGATGAGGATGGTCACCTCATAAACAGGGACATAGATAGAGATGTTTAATGTCTTTTTCACCTCTGTCTTCAACACTGATGGCAGGCCAAGCAGGTCACAGCACTGAGCTGGAGGACAGTAACTGCAAGAACATTCTACTCCCAGCTGACTCTGATGCTGTGAGATCTGCTGCTCCAGCTGGATCCATACAAATCTATGGGGCCTGATGGGACTCATCCTAGAATGCTTAAGAAATTGGCTGGTGTCATTGCAAGGCCTCTCTTGATGATTTTTCAACAGTCTTGGGAATCTGGAGAGGTCCTGCTTGACTGGAAGCTGCTAATGTTGTCCTGATTTTCAAAAAGGGCAGGAAGGATGACCCTGGTAGCCTGTTAGCCTCACTACTGTACCTGGTAGACCATGGAAAAGATTATGCTGTGAGGTACTGAAGACCACCTGAAGGACAACACAGTCACTGGACACAGCCAGCATGGCTTCATGGGGGGAAAGTCCTGCTTGTCAAACCTCATTTCCTTTTATGACAAAGTAACTCACCTAGCTGATCAAGGGAAGCCAGCTGATGTGATCATTTTAGATTTTAGTAAAGCTTTTGATACCATCTCTCACAAGATCCTTCTGGACAAAATGTCCAACATAAAACTGGACAAACACACTATGCAAAACTTTGTAAGAGTCTGCTGTTATCACTGAGCTGTAAAGAGTTAATACAGATTCAAAGATCAGAAATTCAGCTGTGTAGCTAAAAATAATGTCAATGTTTGCAGAAAGCACTTTTAGATAAGGACTAGGAAGGGCAGAGAAATTCTATGTTCAATATACTGAATTACTTTTTTAGAAATGAATGATTTTGAATGTGCTAAAAATAATTTACACAGAGCTAATTCATTAGAAAGTGCAATTAAGGATTCTGGTCTCCATTCATATTCTCCTCAGGTTTCCAACAGGCCCCTCTAAAATCACTAGTGTTTAGCTGCTTTTGGTTTTCAATTAGCTAGAAAACAAAACTTTTGCATTTCTTCCTAATTTCTCTGTGGCAGAGACCTTCCCTGCTTACCTAGAGTCTTCCCTCACTCCATGACCCTTGGAGTAAGTGTCACAGTGGTTCAGGTCAGCAGCCCTGGCTCCCCATGCTGTCTGGAAAAGATCCCAAACTCGACTGTGCCATGAGGTGCTGCAAGAACCAGTGACCAGTTTCCACTGGCAAGCCAATGCTGGCAGGGGACAGTGCAAAGGGGAACTGTGGTCTTGTCCAGGGTCTCTAAAACTCATCTGCTTTTCTGCCAGACAATATGTTAGTGATACATGTATATTGAGACAGACCTCAGGACTGCCAGAAGTGATAAACTTAGCAAAAAAAAAGTAAGAATACAGCAGATTTATTGTTCACCTGTTATAAATGTCCACATTTTCAGTATGACATTCATTTACAGCTAACAAAGGTGTCTTTTTTACTGTTGTTGAGGTAAAGTTTTCATAAAATTACCTGCAGTAATGACAGCCTTAATATTAATTTTAGAACTATATATTGTGTGTGTCTCGTAGCTGCTCCCACCATGAACACCATGATGTGTGAGTGTTTCAGAACACCTGATCTATAAGTCAGAATAAAACAGCCCCTGAAGCACCCAAGCCACTTCTTCAGATCTCAGATAGAAATGACCTTCAAAGGTAAGCAGAGGTTGCAGAATAACACTGAGCTTTTGCTATCAGTTTATCACCCAATGTTAATAAGATTTCCAGGTATTAAAAGGTTCTCCATGGCACTTAGGACAACTTTTGATTACACTAAACCATGTTGTGTTACAGGCACAGTTAGGTCACCATTTACCTCCTTGGCCAGATCAGCTGCAAGTGCTGAAGAGCATAAAAACACATGTGATTGCACATGTAACCCTCCCTGCATTATCAAAAAATCACTTATTTTCAATATCTTTGCCCTGGTTTAACCAGTTAATAATTCACAGGGGGTGATTTTTCCTATTTCATGGTACTGTGTTATTCAAAGCCTTGTTCACCAGGAATCTTGATACAGGCTATTTTGAAATCTATGTACAATATTCCTCTGTCCATTAGGCTGCTCTTTCCTACTTGGTGAGTCTCTTAAAATGGGCTGTGCAAGGTAGCTCAGAGAATGACAAATTAGCCTGTACAATGACTCTGTTGCTGTAAGTGGGATTCTTTCCATTTCTTTTGCATAAAACTAATTGGAAAAAAAAAAAGCACAACGACTCTAACATCCTTAATGTGATTCCATGGGCAGGGAGCAAAGTAGTAAAACACAGGCTGAAACTGGACCCAGAAGACAAACTGTCCAGTGCTACACCATTTAAGTGTCTTCAACTTCTCATGCAAAAAACCAAAAAGCAGTCCAAGCATGAGTACTTACACTCTTGATGCCTAGTCCTCGTAGCGTTATGTGTGTCTGTCTCCAGCCATGGCCACCATTTCTTCCCCAAACAGCTGGTCCATGAGCACCATTCTTCCTGACAAAGACTTGGAGGGCACCCGAATGCAGCCCAGGCACCTTATGCCTGAATGACAGGCACAAGTCACTGGCCTGAGCCATGTGACCCAATGGCAGGATAAGATGTGCTACTCTTCCTTCTTTGCCTTTGGGATCAGAGATGGTAAGATACTGTCCCCCTGCAGTGGAAAAAGCAGTTAGTTGGGTTTTTTAAAAATGCTACCAGGTTGCAGTACCAATTGCACAACAGTTATTAAAAAATGAAAAAGGTCCAGCAAGTGTTAAGGTATATAGAACTAAAACTGATGCATCTGCTTCCGGCAGGGTAAGACTTAGAGTGCTGCTCTTCTCTTTACATCACTACCAAGGCAGGTCTTGCCCATCTAACTTCTTTTTGACAAAACAAATAATACCTCTCTCTTGAAAACAAGAATTTCATGTATTTCTTCATTCTTAAACAACCCCTTGGTGACTGCATGATTTTACACCCACAGTGACATTACAGCCACTGTGGGAATTTATGTACCTTCCAAGATGCAGTGTTTAGCTACTGGATGGATGGAGGAGAAGGCCAGAATAAATGCTATCAGGTAATTGAGCTACAGTTCTGTTTTATCCCTTTCCTTTTGTTTGGGAACTATGTTAACAGGCTAAGTCTTCAAGTATATCTATTGGCAACCACAGATAGCCTTTTTATTTAACTGTAATTTAAACTCTTAATCTAGATTCGATGCAGAAAGCTAGAAGCAGTAATGATTAACATTACTGTTAACCCTGCAGTCTACTCTAACAGTAGGAAGTTGTCAGTGAAAATACATAATGAATTCAAAACCCTATTATTATCTCTGATCATGTATGAAGTAAAGGTGCCTTCCTTAACAGGAGCAGCTGAGGCTCCCAGATATGGCAAAATCCATTAAACATACCAAAGAAAAGGAACCTTTCACACCAGCACTCAGAACTACACTAAATGAGACTTCACAACTTGGCAAAAACCCAGACCTGTATTTGTTCTTTGTACTCTTCATTAAAACTTCTGCAAGGTGGGTAGGTGATTAACTTTAAAATCCGAAATTACCAAAGGGAAGAAGCTTCTCTTTTTTTAAAAAAATTAAAATTTTAGAAAAGATTCCTATGTTACACTGAACCTAAGAATCTTTTTTTTTATGAGATCAGATTTTACATTTTTCTAATAAAAAATTTTTTTATGAACTTAAGGCAAAGGTGGCATTTAGGGTCCTCAGTTGAAACTGATGATCTAGAAATACTGGGGGATTGTAATATTGTTGATATACAGTCTTAATTACAGGCTAGAAAAATATTTTTTATTTAAATTGTCTCCTGCTACTATTCAACCTGAGCTTTAATTTTTGAAAGTCACAATGATTTTCCTCAAAAGCTGTGAGATTTAATGGCAATGTAGCAGGGCTTGTCCCACACTTCAAAGAGAAGCCAAATTTGTCTCCAACTCACTACTTCTACAGAGATTTTTTAGTTCTTTGGTCTCAATGAGATTTAACAAAACAAAGTCTGGGTCCCTAGATCAGCATTTAGCCATGAAGTGAGACTCATTTGTCCAAGGGTATGTTAAAATCATTTGGTGGGTATTTTTTCAGGATTTTTTTTAAAATGCATTGGTTTTGCAACAAGGTTACTAACTGCTAAAATAAGCATAATAGATTTTAAATAACTGGACCTGTTTGTTGAAAATACAATTATATCACTATAAAAGTACTGACTTGACTCATTAACTGCATTGGTTTCAGATAGTTACTGTGACTGAATCCAATCAATCGGAAACAGACCTAGGTAAGCACAAAGCCAATGTATCTGTAGGCAAGCCCCTACAGGAAAAGGTTCCCTCAAATCAGCATTTTCTGCATGCAAGATAAGCTTATAAGGCTTCAGCTCAGCACCTTTCAAAATGCAGATTCTGATAAACCAATATATAGCAAACTTTGAAAGGTGAAAGCAAGCACTCAGGAACAAGCTGTGAAAATAAATCCTTGCAGCAAGGTATTCCAGTCAGGAGGGAGTGGGTGGGTGACTTCAAGGGACTAGTTTTAACAGGTTATGTCAACAGCAGCAGAACATACACAGGAAACAAAAAGCTGAGTTTGTCCCTGACTACTGGGAAGCAACACAGAAGAAAAATCTCACCAAAAAAAGCCACCTAAACCCCACAGTTCTGGAACTTAATAGGCATTAACAACAATTTTTGAGTACAGATAATGAATATGCTCTGAGAGACTGACTTAGAAAGGATTTTTTCATCCATTGTTTCAAGAAAATGTATTAATTGTGTGACCTTTTTTTAAACAGCAGTCTGCAAGCAGGAGACAGCTATGTGTTTCCTCATCAGAAGGGGAAGGAGCTTGGCTCAGTCACTGATGAGACTTTTTAAGTGTCATAAGGAGCACTGAAATACTAGAGCATGTCTGTGCATGGGGAAGGGGCCTGCCCAGTAAGTGAAGATAGCACTCCCACTTAGCCACCTAAGCAGGCTGAAAAAGGTGCCAGGTCACCTGCTGTGGTGGCAAATGACTGTCTCATCGCTGGCAGCACAAGGACAGACAGCAGTGATGAGGTGGTGCATAAGGAAAAGGGCTCTCGGTGCCCTCATGCTCCCTCATCTTAACCTATCCCATTCTGCCTGCACTTCCTTCCACAGCCTGCCATCCCCTCACATAATGTGAGCATTGTGCACTTCAAAGGCTGCTCTTCTGGGCATGAAGTAATCCCATCATTACAGGGAGCCAGAGCTGTGTGTCTAATCCCCAGCTCTGTGGGGCAAGCACTGCTGGGGGAAGGGTATGCAGGCAGCAACAGCCAAACCTCTCAATGCCATGCAGTAAGATCAATGGGGGACAAAATACATCCAACATCAGCAATGTGGATGTACAGTTTTCCTGGGACAGCAGAGATGTGAGGGGGAAGGGCTGTTGCTTTGGCTGACCACCAGTGCCAGTGCCAGTCTTCTATCCTGCACGCAGCCAGTACACACTCCCCTTAACACTCATTGTAAGGTCACTCTTCACCATCCCAAACAATCCCATTTTCAGAAGCCTCTGCATGTCAGCACTGAACTTGTCTGCCTCCTTGTTACTTAACATTTTTCCTACATACAGATGGCTGTAACTTGCAGAAGAATTCAGTAAAGTCAAACTGAGAGGTTAAACTAGAACATTATATTTGGCAGCAGAACAGACTATTTCCAGAACTTTCTATAATTTTGCTAGTAATAGGGAAATAATTATGTTTACATGGGAGTTTGAAAGATAAGCTTTGTTTCATCATAAATAAAAGTTGTTCTCTGGTCCACATTTTTGTTTTTTCAGATTCTTCTAAGACTGAGAAACTTTTGCTGAATACATTTACTACTCCTTTAGAGACATTCCAATTTGAAAGATACCAGCTATGATAAAAGTGCAAATTCTCAATTGCTCTTTCATGTTGGGAATCATCAGTTTTGGTTTTTATACATGGAAGAGGTGTGGGGGTGAAATATATCCTTGAACTAAAGGGAAGAGAAGCTGTGTAATTAATTTGTCATAATGCAAGAACTGTTATCAACCTCAAGCCTGGGTGGTTCTTCCACTGCAGGATGCAACTGTACACAGATACCTTACCTGACACATCTCTCACTGGTTCCCAGTGCAAGTCATCATCTTTGTCCTTGATCCATCCACACAGTCCACTATCAAAATTACAGCTGTGTACCAGCACACCTGGCCAAACAGAGTAGGGGAGTCACAAAGAATAAAAGTGATTTGGATTGTTTAGTTTTTCAATTTCCCATGTGGCTGAAACTAGCAAGTAAACATGAAAATGAAATGTACAAGGAGCCCTAGAAAACAAATCTGCAAAAATACTAAAACAATAAAAAAGGCACTTGTGTATTATTAACAATTCACACTACTTTTGTGCTAAACCTGTAAGGAAATAAAACGATAAAGATTCACATAGGTGGTGGGTTGGGTTTTTTTCTTTTTACAAAGCCAAACTTACGCAAGAGGCATAGGATGTAAGAGTCCTGTAAAAATGTATAAACCCTCAAGAAATCTCAAAAAAATCCTTAACTCTAGGCCCTGAATAGGAGACTTGATCTTTACCTGGGTCATCGTTTGCTTCAAATTCATCGGCAGTAATCCCTCTTTCAATTTCAAGTGTATCAAAGAGATTATTGCTCACTCCAGGCTGGCGTGGAACTGTGAGAAAAAATGAATGAGATAAGAAAGTAGGTCACTAACTACATTTATCTTTAACAAAAACCAGCAGAACAGCTCTGGCCATTGTGCTTTTCTTGGAGACTTCAATATATTTAATTATATTGGACACAAAGACTCATAAACTTTCTGCCTGTGTGATTTATGATTTATGTTGTAACATTTATGTGAGCACTGTAAAAGGTGATTCCAAATCTCCTAAAGGCTCTTTGAATGAAAGCTCCTTTTTAATCAGGAGGGAAAGCTTTAACCTTGAAGCACACTACTCCCCTCCAAATGCATTTTTAAAAAGACAGTTGTTTCTCAGTCAAATAAGACCACACTAAAGCCCTTCCTCAACCCTTCCACAGACTTTTATAGGAGAACCTCAGCAGGAGGCAGAGGTACTTGAAAGAGGCCCCACATGCACTTAACCTTCAAAATACTGCTGAAGGTACATCCATCTATCTGCAAAGGCTTTTAGAGCTCCCTACATAGGATTGTACTGAGGGCTGAGAAGAAGGAGCTCCAGTGGAAGCTGGAATTCAACTGCAATCAGCCTTTCCAACACAGCCTGCCCTTCAACTGCTGTTCCCAGCTGCAAGGAGAAGGAACTCGGTGATTAACAGGCCCAGAGGTTATTAGACATTCTGCAGCCAGGACAACCTGAAATTTAAAAGAACTTTGTGGGAATGATGGCTGCCAAAGTCAGGTAACTACAAAGACTCCCATATATTCCCAAAGATGCTATGCCAGTCTGTGTAAGCCTCCAGAAATGACATGCAGATGTCTTGCCTGATGGACAGCTGTCAGGCAGAGAGAAACAGATTGCACTGAATAAAGCTGTCTTGGAAATTTCTCTTTTAGAGGCAGGCCTAGTGCATAATTCAACACAGTAGTAATGTGTTTCAGACATGTCCTTAGACGTTATAGGCACCTCTGACACCTAAGGTATTTGTAAGGACCTTATCTATTAAAAACTTGACATGTTTTCCATTTACAGTGCTAAAATAACAACCTCAATGTCCCTATAGACTTCTGAGGCAAGCGAGAACAAGAAGAATTGAAACGACTGAAATAAAGGACTGTTGTTTTCAGAAAATCAAGTCAAAAGGTAAGAAGGAACTTCTTTTGCACCAGGACAACACAAAGAGCACTGCTGCAAGAGTTCTTCTACAGTCAGAAGGCAGAAAAGAAAAAAAAGTATTAAATCAGGACAAAATAAGCAAACACTAATGTATTTTAAAAGTACGCTTCTAGGCTAGAGACCTTGAATAGAAATATTATATAATTAAAATAAATAATTAAAAAGCTTGAAGTCTGTAGGAAACCGATTAACTCCTAAATATAACAGCTGTTTTTTGAATAATTAAGTCTCCTTTTTTTGTTTTCTTTTTAATCCTTTATATATTTTAGATTATGTCTATTTGCAGTCTAGGACATTAATCCTCAAAATAGCTTCAGACTTAAGGTTGACTTGGGTAGTAAAGGCCTGCTCATTTTTAAAGATACCTCATTTGCAGTAAATAGTGGCTTTGCTGCTTTGTTTCTTCTGGGTGTTTTGCTTACATGATTAAAAACCTTGAGATTTAACATGAAAGGAACCTAACAAATGTGCACAGTCCACACCACCAGGCCCTGCAGTACATTTACACACAAATAC
>NW_008658580.1:12216-33963 GCF_000695815.1 Acanthisitta chloris | reverse complement strand
GGGGAAAGGCTTTTACCTCAAGCAGAAAAAAATCAAACAGGAATGCTCCAAAACCATCATTCATCCTTAATCCCTCACAGCAGTGTACTGCTCTTTCCTAGGAGCTCTATCTCACATGTAGTTGGGACAGCTGAACGAGCACATCATAGAGCAGTAGTCACACTGGCACAGAGGTGCTGATGGCAGCATAAGCTCTTCTGACACATTACACACTCATACACTCCTCTAACAGCATGAGAGCTGTGGACAACCATGGGCAGTAGTTTCTGGAGTAGACACACACATAAGAACTGGCTGTGAGTACCTCACCCACCACCACTGTGGTACAGATGCAGCTGTCAGCACCGTTTATACTCAGCTGCAGTGGGTTTGCTCACAGATGTTAACAACTGGTAACTCCCTTCTTTGTGCATATTGTGGCCAGCCAGCTGGGACAGCAAATTTTGCAGAAATGTTTACTTACCAAGCCTGCTAAATGAACAGCATCCTGTCAGTCACTTACTGTCATTTCTGGCAGGACAGTGCTCTGACTTCAGCCTCACCTTAGCTAAGCCCTCGCAGTGGAGTTCCACCTCGCCTTGCAGTCACGCTGCAGGCTGCTGCTCCCTGTGGAATGCAGCAGTCCCCACACGTGGGACACGTCTATCTTGCATGCTCAGGGACTACCACCTTGCCTTTCCTCATCTCAGAGCGTGCTAAGGGAAAAAAGATACTGCTTGGTTTCTATGCTGTGAAGAACAAGTCAGCAATTCACTGCAAAACTGCTGAGCACAGAATCAGTAGGTACAGGAGCTGCTAAGCCTTCTCTTAGCACGTCTTTACATCTGCCACATTCACACAGCACAGGGATGGAAAGAACACAGCCCATGAGAGCAGACAGAAAAGCAAGCTGCCCTCTCCCTGAGCTGCAGGAGATCTCCAGCCTGCAAGGAACTCAGAGTCATCATCCTTGATCCCCCACGTACCCAGCAGCAACAGGATGCCTGCAACCTCTTCTCATCTAGGGTAACACTGAACTTAACACTCTGCATCTCTTCCTGTTCCTCCCCTGCACCTTAGGTTTTCTCTTAGGGACAGAAGGCTCAGACCACAGGCAGACAGACAGGTAGGTAGAGGGTTCTAAATGAGCACTGTGGCAAAGAGCACTGATGAAACCCACTGCCACGCTCTTAAGATTTGTAGGATACTCAAGGGTCACAGTTTCAAGGTATGTGCTTACCCTGTGCATCCTCTTCCCAGTCTATCATAGCCCTTGTTTATGGAAAATACTGCAAGAAATACTGGGAATTTATTTTTCAAGCTACTTCATTTTACTCCCTACAATACCATTTCTAACACACTGCTATTTTATACAAACCTGAGTTACATCTGTGCACACATACAACCATTCTCCAAATTAAAGGTGATATATTTGCCTACAATGAAAACTCTATAAAAATATTTCTTCAAAAATTTTCTCTGAAGTCCTTTCCAAACACTGTTGTTATGAACTTCTATAAGAACATGTTGCAGTGCTTTAAACCAGTCACTTGAGTGCTCAGACCTAATTAGAGGAATGTGCACTTGATTTGAAACAAGAGTTACCATAAGAGATGCAGGAGTCTAAATATGATCCATGTGTACACTTTTTTTTGCTGGGACAACCAATATGTTGAGTGGCAATCATGAGAGAAACTATTTGGCACAATTATTTTCTGCAAGGTTTCCAAGGCCTTTCTGTGTACTTTATATAGCCTATCAGTGTGCTTTTCACTTAACTTCAACAGTTTGATAAAGCTTGTTAAATATAAACTTGGCTTCTTTTTCTTGGAGAATTTTGTGAGCTCTCAATGAGCCAATACATCAACACTACCACACTCTCAAAGTTCATTAGGTAAGTTCTTCACAGATGTATGAATCTGGAGGAAAATATGAAATGACTGCATAAGACTGATTTATTCTCAGCTTTTTTAATGGAAAAACAGTAGGGTTTTTTTTCATTTACTTACTAATTGCTGAGTTTGGGAGTATAAGAAATTGCATGTATGTGTATCAGCTTATTTGTATTAAACAGAATAATTGCTGTTTAGCTGTTACAAAACTAAAAGAAAATATGGAGTGCAACTTCAAGTTTTCAGTAATTATTATTATTAATAATGCAGTCTTCTGACTTACAGCAAACACTGGTTTTGCACTGCAAGTACAATTCCATTCCACACAATAATCATGACCAAGCTTCCCATTTATTAAAAACAGCAGGAAAAAGGACAAAGATTTTTTTGACTGAATAGTTATAATTGAAAGTTGTTAAATCCCACTTCCAAAAAAGTCCCTCAAGTGATGAGATCTCAAGCAGAACCAGTAGAAAATAGCTAAAAGTAAGGGTAGTCCAGGGGTCAGTCAGACTTAGTAAACAAGAGTAAGTCCTGTGTTCCTCCAGGGAAGATTTTGATACATGCAGACTAAAATGAAAAAGCAACAAAGAGGGTACACTTCACCCTTTTGTCTGGACACAGTGTCCAGGATATGTTTCCTAAAACTCTACAGATTCAAATTCTGCAGTAAGAATGATTTCAGGAAGGGCTTTCCTGGACTGTCCCACGTCTACAGCACCATTTGCATCCAGGGGAGAGACAGTGTCAGCATGTGACCACTCTAAAGTCCAACATTGCATTTCTCAGGCAGTTACAAGGCTCATTAACTTTGACCAAAATCAAGCATCTTATTCTATCTTTTTAGAAGATTTTCTGCAAAGTAACCTGCCTGCTTTTCTGTGAACATCCATTCAGGAGGAGCAGAGTGCCAACTGCATTTCAGGGAAACACAGCTAAAACAAGTAGTCTACAGAAGCTTGTATATCAGATCCCAGGGTAAAACTAGCTGGAAGATTGATTTGTAAGACTTGTAGACTTTATGTTTGAATGCCAGAATACCAACATGAACTAACTGTCTATCTTAAATATTAAGACAAACACATTTTAAAGGTGCCAGAACAGTGAAGACAAATGAAATGCTATTTATAAAGTGATGCTACTGTAATGATATCAAGGAATAACAAAGTCCTCATTCGTTGCTTTTAGCATTTCCCTTTTTTCAACAGCTTCAAGGATCATACAACTGCATTTACTGCACTAAGTACTTTTCAGTCACTGAAAGGAAGAACAGAATTAATCAAGTTTTAATCCAAACTTTAAATTTTTTAATAGTTGTTATGAGAAAAGTCTCCTAATTCAAATCTTTTCAGCTCCACTAAGCGCTAAGAGGGAAAATTGCTGAACTGTCTTTTAATACAGATAAGGGCTTTTGTTCTTGCTCTGCTGTTATCTAGTATTAAGTTTATGCTTTAAATGCTTATCACCCAGATCCCAATGGTAGCAGAAATTCATAGTCTTACTGAGAAGTTTGATCTATTCATTAGAGACTTTATCCATCTGAGTAACTAGAAAAGATTCCTCTGTACTTCACTGTAGTTTGTGTTAGTCCTGAAACAGTTAAATATTAAGCCATCACTGCATTCCTCTCCCTCATTGCCATCCCCCCCATATCCATATCAGGAGAAGATTATCCTTGCTGCCAGATTCCACTGTCTGCATCTGACTAAGTGGTTCAAAGGCCAAGTGTAGGAATTCCATTTTAAAAAATACTAATTTTTTGTTCCCTAAAAAAGCTGTTCCCCAAAGTCAGTCCAGCATTTTTAGAAAAGGGGTAAAGCATCTAAAGAAAAGCAACAGCCCCACAGCTATCAAAAATTGCAAAGGCATTTAAACAACATTTTTAGCATTTGTGCTCTTTCTCACCCCTGAACAGACCAATTTCACTGCTCCTCAGCTGATTTCGAGTTGAGCAGCAGATTCAGGAGAGCTCTGAAGTGAAAGCTGTGGACAAGTTTACTGAGTGTGTGGGATGGCATATAACAACAAAGGGAGAAAATAGGGAGACATGAGTCACCAAGGGTCAAGCTCAGGAAAAGCTTAACTAATGAAAAATTAGAATTTGAGAGATGCTTGAAGGAAAAAAAGTACACTTGCTCCAGCCTGTTTCCTCTCCTGATGCAGACCAATCCTAGACCACCAGGATTTGCAGGATTTGGTCTAGTACACTAGGACATCTATCACTGTACAGCAACTCCACAGATTGCCTAACCTATTCCATGGCAAAGCAAAGCAGCATTGACTGTCATGCTGCTTTGTCAAAGTCTGGCTAAGTCTTCAGAGTTCCAGGGGGGAAAAGGGAAGAAAAATGTTCATGTACCTCAAGACAACCTAGTTTAAAAACCAACTTTAAATACTGAGGTCTTCAGCAGATGCTAAGTGCTGAAAGATCAGAACTACCAGTGGTTGCTGACTACAGTGCTCTCTCTGTGATGGGTTTTGCCAATCCCTGTGGGATAAAACACTACCTTTTGTTACTCTTTGGGATACAACAGGCCTTGGTGACACAGGAGGAAGAGCCCATCTTAGATGACCCTGTAATTCTTCTGAAGATGTTACAAAACAGTTAAGTTTTGTACTTGATGAAGTTAAATCCTACTTCATGATCTGAGTGGATCCAACATCAACTTCCTCCTCTGTTTTCCAAGACAGTAGAAGTTACAAGACTGCTGAATTGCTGCCTGCATTCTCCAGTGGGAGACAAATAAAGGCAGCAAGAGTGAGGCTTTCTCTTCTCTTTTCAGGCAGGCATATGGGGACCACAGGGCAAATTCATTTTGAGAACTTCTTTGTTGCCTTGACTGGAGAAGCAGATGATGTGAGGAAATGAACCTAAAGAAGCTCAGTATAAGCCAAATGAAACTAGCTCATATCCACAACCCAGGAACACTGCAAAGATATCTGATGTAGATGAGACTAAACTAGCAACAGCTTTAAACAAGCTGAAGGAAGTAGCTCAAAACTCACCTTTCCTGAGGAAATATAGAGGCAAGTGAAAAATCCACTAATGTTTTTGGAAGTGGGAAGGGTTTGGCACATCCACATGGTAGATAAGAAGCAAGTCAGAGGTTAGTTAAATGTTACTAGTTATTCTAGTTTGAAATTCTATATTGTCTTAACATTGTGGTTGTTAACACCATGTTTGGCTGCAAGAAATGCTTTTTGAGAGGCCCTGGCTTACACTCAGTGGAAGCACTGCCATCCTGAGCCTGCAGTGCTTCACAGGGATAAGCTGGAGCCTAACAGAGTCAGGCACTGCTCCCACAGGCCTGGAGCAGGGTCAGGGTTGGCCTGCAAGAACCTGAAGCTTAACCTACCCTGCAAGTGCCATCTACATGCAGTTAGGTCTGCAGCCCAGCTAATGCCCAGGAACATAGCACCTGCCAGCTACACTCCCATGTTGCTGAGCCCCTGGTGTGAGAATGCCTGGGGATGTACAAGGATCTCTGTTTTATCCTTAGACATGCAGTACTCACAGCAGGTGAGGACAGGCTCTGTGAATCCCATTGTAGTAATGTACGTGGCTATAAATTTTTCCACCTGCTTTTCTAAATGTCCCAGATGAGAAAATATAACTTGTCCCCTTCCCCACAAAGTCCTACAGTGACTGGATTCAACAGGTGAAGGAACACCTTACTCCAAGCAATGCTTTCCTTGACAAAACAGCAGTCTTCTGAAACAGAACTGTTTTGCACCCGACTGTAGGTTTCAAATCCTTAACAAATGCTTTTGTGTGCTCCCATCATAAATGCCTCTGGACAGGGAAGGTAGGAAGGGATATCAGTGATCACTGTCTGGGTGATACTTTCAAAGTGGCCAGAAGAGAAGAGAGGGTTAAAAAAAAAAGCACAGAATGGAGAGCAGAAAGGAGAGAAAGAGAGAAAAAAGAAAAGACACCAGCTTCGTTAATGATCACACCCCTAGCATCACACAAATTTCTATCATCTAGAGCACAAGTGGAGTGTCTTCAGTCACACAGCTATGTCATATGCATATCAAGTATATCTCTAGCAGGGTATAGAAAAAATGATATGGGATTACAGACATCTGTTGGCTTGACCTGAGGAATTATCTGTCCCTGCATTACCTACTGAGGCCAGTAACAGCTGCTGGTGCTTGACCTGTTGCACTCCTGCTGTGTTGTGCACTGAAGCCTTTGAAGCTATGTATGTATATTACAAACCTCAAAGGGTGGCAGCTGACCTAAACAAACAGTTGATAAACACTTCACAAAGATCCTGTGTTTGTTATATGTACCATAACATAAGCTTGTGGTCAGACCAAACCAAACTTAAAACACTTTTCTTTTCCTGCTTTCCAAACCCCTACATCTGAAGCATATGTATTGAAAGCATTAGCTGCAAAATCTAGTCATTAGGGACAACACACAGGGACTAATTGTAAATAATAAGCTTCACACAGAGGATTGTTATGGCTTCATGAAAATAGCTGAAAACTATCCCTCTGCTTTAGAATTCCAGAGAACATTTGCAACATGAGACACCTGGGAAGGACAACGCTAGAGTCTAGAATAATTTCCACAAACCTCTGTGTGTTTTTAACTATGGCTTCCATTATTTTATTTTTGGGAGTCTTTACTGTATTTCTTTTTAAAATTTCACATAAATTTGGTTTGATATTTTTAACTGAATATAGATTGTTTAAAAAATAACCTTGAAAAAGCCAAGAAGCACATTTTACTAAGCAGTACCAGTATTTGTCTTCTAAGTCAGCTTCTGTCTCCATTTTACATTTATCTAATTGTCCACAACAGATAAAACGTCATAGGGAAAACAAATCGGTTTTTACAAGAAACAAAATACTTCAGTGTGTAATGACCTACGACAACAAAGCCCAAGAAGTTACCACACAGATGCCAAAGCAACCAGAAAAATACCCTCCCACACTGCTTGTGCACCTGCTCTGAGACAGCAAACTTTTCCTCCTACTACATTGCTTCAGCAGCTTTATTGTAAAAGAAGCTGAAGGAGAAGGGCTGATCCAACACACCCTCTCCATCTCTAAAATTAGCAGCAGAACTAAAGATGAAGTCGAGTGTTTAGTATTTGTTGGCAGATACACTTAGCTCTCTAAGTGCCAGTAATGTCTTCTGTGGTATGCACTAAAGCTGGCATGATGGTGATGTAGATTTCAGAGAAGCTCTTAAAATGACATGTGTTCATGCTATGAGAATCTTTACTATCTTCAGCTTTTCATGTATTCCTTTTCATAGATGCAGTCCGTAAAATTAGCCTCTATGTTATTTTATGCAATTTTCCCACTGCTTAGTCATGAACATCTGAGACTATTTGAATTCATACAACATAGGTGATATAAAAAGTTTTGAGGCAATGAGACGTGGTCCCATTTCTTACCATTCTTAAAGCTATACAAATACGCTAAGTGTGACACTCAACTCCCTGAATTTGAATCCATCAACTATTTATGAGTTATGGCACATTTCAAAACTTTTCAATAAAATGTCTTTCATCTCTCTGAAACTTTCATCTGAAAGCATAATTAAGTACTTGTACAGGATAATATACTCAATAATTGCAGAAAGAAGCAAGAAGTTCTGGATTAATCAATTCAGAACCTCCTTCCCAAATTTCTGTTAGGTAATAAAATCAACTATTTGTGCAGCTTTACCATATGACCATTTTCAGTTTCATATCTTTGTTCTCAATGATATATTGTTCCAAAAAATCCAAACAGTATAATGCATGCTTTCCCCTCACTGTATCTACAGTTCTGATAAATTCAAGAGTATGTAAAATTACTTACTGAACACATCTCCTCGGGGTTTCTGAGGATCTTGCTGGATCCTGTTGTCATCTGTAACTCCCTGGGAAGATGTAGTTTCAATGGGAACATGTGAAGGCTCCTCAGTTGTTATCAGAGGAGTTCTTTGCGGTGGTAGTGTAGGTCCTATTGTTGTACGGTGAAGTGGTGTTGGAGGTGGAGGCCTTGTCACTGGTGTCACTGGCCTTGTTATCACTGGCACAGTTCTAGTGGTTGGCCTGGGTGTAGGTCGAGTTGTTGGTCTCGGTGTAGGACGAGCTGTTGGTCTGGGTGTAGGTCGAGCTGTTGGCACAGGTGTAGGTCGAGCTGTTGGCAGAGGTGTAGGTTGAGTTGTTGGTCTGGGTGTAGGTCGAGTTGCTGGCACAGGTGTAGGTTGAGCTGTTGGCACAGGTGTAGGTCGAGTTGCTGGCCCGGGTGTAGGCCGAGCCGTTGGCGTGGTCACTGGCCTTTCTGTAACAAAAGCAGGCACACATGGTAGTCTGAGGGGTTGCCTTGTGCCTCCAACATCAAGAATGCTATTTGTTCTACCACTGCCTCCCTTAGGGAGAGAGCAGCTGCCATTGAATATATGATATGGGCCAGGGGGGTCAATCATAACAGTAGGAATAACTGCAAAGAGAACCAAATCGGGACCAAAATGGATACCTGAGCCTCTCACTCTAGAAACTAAACGATCTATTTAATTATGATGCAGAAAAACTTTGCTGTAATAATTTTTCTTCTTCTGAATGTTTCCACTAATTAGAAACATACTTTAGCATCAGCACTGCTGAGTTATTGCACCCCTTCAGATAGTACTTCTCATTGCAGCAGTTTAGGATGACTGAAAGCCAAGAGACTTCCATCCCCACCTCTTCCCAAGCACCAAGTCTCTCTGGGCAAAACTTACCCAAAAGCACTGCTGTTTAAAAAAAGCATGGACAGGAAGCTGTGGGTTAAGCAGCCCTCTAACCTGGACAAGTTCATAATCAGGAATGGAAGCAAGTTTAGCAAGACTCAAATGTTACAACCATTTTAGTCATAGATGGGCAGACACCTCTGGCTTAAGAAACTTATCTTTCAGATTTCTTCTCCTAAACGTTTTGCCCTCGTCAATAAGCATTCAGCATTTTACAGAGACTGAACCTAAGCCAGCCTTCATTCAGATCATTACCCTTGATAAACACTGGGAAACTAAGTAAATGACACTTCTTTAGCCTCCACAAAAATGGAGCAGTGAACTCAGCACCATCTACACCACAGTGACAGTGCCTACAGTACCATCTCCCCAATATTTCATAAAGAAAGGGCAACAAATTTTAACTCGGTTTCACAAGGGGAGTTTCTGCCAACATGAAATACACGAACATCTGTTTTGTTATTTATAATTTACTATTTGTTAATAAGACTTTTATCTCACTGGAGATCTTAAAAGGCCCTATAAGAACTCTAGTCACATATTTTATGTACAAGTGTTTCAAGTGTAACAGTTAAAATGAAGAACTACTGTTTGTTAAACAATTAATTGTTTGATGATGGCAGGTAAAAAGGTTTTCCCTCAGGCCACTTTTATTACTATCATTTGAATACCCTGCAATTTTTACATTGTACTGTATTAAAGTATAAAATGCACCTTAGGACTATGTCCTAGTAGCACGTGTGAGGTGTCTCCACATATAATTTCAAGCCCTTAAATTGTGAAAGATCACCTTTTACCATAACAGCTATAGCCAAATGAAAAAAAATTGGTACTGCTCTTTAAAGAGATCAGTGAGCCACCAAAGACCAGATCCCACAAAGGAACACGAGGTCCTCAAAAACATTCAGCAGATGTTATAGAGCTGTACAGTCCTGAGGGATGACACATGTGGGATAGCTCCAATGGCCTGTTCTGTACCAAGGGCAATGACTGCTTCTCCCAAGAGAAAGGTGAGGATGGGAATTCTCCAATAGCAAATTCTTCCCCAGAAACCCTCCCTCTCTGCTCTGCTCACACGTGGGAAGCAGCAGGAGTGGACAGGATGAGCAGCTGAAATGGGCCAGTTGTGGAGTGCACATAACAACAGGGTATGAGTAATATGCACTGTTTGATCAGACCTACCCTGCTTACTCAGTTCTTCTCATCCTGAAGCAATGTCTAGAATCAAGCTGTGAATAGGGAGAGGTGAATTTCTTTCTAATCATGAAAATGTCTCAGGGAAAGGTATTTTTACCAAGGCATGCTAAGACTTAGGAAACTCCAACTACATTCCCCTGCCTCCTACTCAGTATTAAAGATAGTTAAGAGAAAATGAGCCTGACAGTGCTGTACCTTAAAGTTTACAAAATGAGACAACATTGACTTGCAAAATCTGTTTTTTAAAAGGAGCATTACATACGTATGCAGTTCATCCCACTGTCTCTGTACCCTTCTTTACACTTGCATTTGTAGGATCCTGGAGTATTGTAACAGTGTGAAAAACTACCACACTGATGGTGGCCAAGGGAACATTCATCTATATCTGCAACAGAAATTCACATTAAAAAAATAGTTTGCTTCAAAGAAACTTGACTTTCTGCCTTACCCCTGCAAAACTACAAACATTATTATCAGCATGATTCTTTCAAAAAATAAAAGAAAGGCAACCAACTGAGTTGCCAGTGGGAAAAGGAAGATAGACAGTCACGAATTAGTGTGGTGATACAAACATTAGGGTAAAAGAGACTATTGGGCAATTCTGGTATTGCTCAGTTTATACCTTAGCATCAGCTTCAGACATGCCATGGGTAGATTGCAGTTGAGATAATGAAGATCACAATTTTAATAACCAATTCTTACAGGTGACATAATAAGAAAATAAAACTGCACACAGGAAATATGCATATTCTTAATCAGATATTAAACTGGTTTTTCTTCATAAAATTCTTTCTATACTATATATCTGTATATGTGTTTCTACATCAATCAGAAACTACTTGAAACATCTTATATGACACTTCCATGTTTGCTGTTAGTGATGCAAGCAAACAATCTCAAAATTCCAGTGCTCTGCACAGAAATTTCTCTGAAAAAAAAACTTTAACACAAAGGAAAGCCTCATTATCTCCACATGATTGTTTTTTCAGTGAAAGAATCTGGTTGAGACCCTGAAAAACTAAGGCAGTGGGACCTGGGAATATCGTTGAAGGGCATACACCAGCTGCATTCCAGTCTCATGTCCAGACAAAAAGTTATTTCCCAACACCTGCCTTTTCCCCACCTGTCCTCAGGGGAAGGAAATTTGGGCAGACTAGGTTGGAAGGAGCTGGGTCGTGCATATTTTCTTATCTGGGATCTTGGGGCATGCTATGGAGCACACCAGTGCTACAGCCCAGACATAGCCTAACTCATATGCTGCTCCAAGCCTTCAGCTGTGTGCAGTGAAACCTGCAGGGACAAAGGCTTTGGAAAGGAATTCCTGGGGTCATCAGCTCTGCTCTCCACTAGCTTCCACACAAGAGCCAGTTATGAGAATGTGGGCCAAATACATGCTCTCTCTTTCACAGTCTATTTCTATTATCCACCCTTTCCTGAAATACTGATGCAGTGTAAAGCAACCTGCTTCAACATTTCAACCACAATAAATAAATATTTCTCTTTAAGCCATTAATTTCATTTTAGAATATGCAGCTCTATTACATGCACATAAGAAATAACTTGTTATTACCATGGCATTGGTATTTGCCTCCGATGTACATCAGGTCAAAGCCTTTATGACACCTGCAAATGTAGCTTCCAAAAGTATTGACACAGTGTCTAAATTGTGGACAGATAGCTCTCCCAGTAGCACATTCATCAATATCTGTGAAAACAAAGGAACTATATTATTCTTAAAAGCAGTTAAAATACAATCTGTGCTGCTTAAATTAAACTGGTTTCACACAACGGAAAGCTAAATATGAATAGCCAAAGTATTTTTCATAAGGAGGTTCCTTGGTCAGCCAGCAGTAATACCTGTGCACCACTTCTGGCTGTGCCATCTCAGTTCAGCTCTTGGTCACATGCCCAGAATTTTATGCCTCCCCTGTCAGAAGCCTTTTCAAATACTGCTGTGGGTGACTAGAGACTCACTGGCATAACAAGCACTGTTACTGAATTTGGAATGCTTGCTCTATGCTCTTGCCATCCTGGTACCCTTTCCCTTGGAGAGGAGACATTATCTAATCCTCCACAGAATGCATGACAGCTTCAAGGCCTCAAAAAACTCATCCCTGAAACTCTGTCTGAAGGAAATCTATTTCATGTTGTTTCTATAACTTTCTTTTGTCCCACTAAGTCCTGCCTGGTTATAAAGACATCTGCATTTACAGACAAGGAATAATAATTAAAACTAGCTCAGCAATTCTTTTCTGAAACATGCCTGAAATGCTTTTTTGAGTACCTGCTCTTGGCAATCTCTTACGCAGTGCAGTGCCTGTGCTGTAGCTGAGCCCTCTGTCACAGAGGAATTGGTGACCTAAGTGACTTTAAAATATCTGTAGGGTGATGAGCACATGGCTCCCATTTGCCCTGCCCAGGGCTCCCAGCAGGACCTGAAGCTGTGCAATGTCCAGGCAAGGGCAGAGGAGTGGGAAGACATGGGTGATGCTCAGTGAACGTCTGATGCTCCTCAGCTCCCAGGGTCAGAGTTCTTTACGCTGTCTGACACGACAGGCAGAGGCCCAGGGAGCAGCCAGTGCTCACCCAATGCTGCTTTCACTGCCTGGCAAACTCTCAGATCAGGTCAGGCTGACACACAAGAGCTGTTTGCACTACCACTCACTGTAGTCCTTGGACACTGAGCTGAAGCCTGCTGAGTGCTTGAACCCTAATTCTTCACCAAGCAGAGACCTGCCATGCATGGCTGCCTCTGACACATGCAGCTCCTGATGTTTGTTGGTTATCTACAGGGCACAGTTCAAGCCTTTGCCCTACAGCTCTATCAGGCTCTTGATCTATGGGAAAGCAAGATTTTGCTCTCCACACAATTTCTTTTCCCAGAAGGAGCACTTCAGCTGCAGATGTCAAGAGTGAAAACAAAGCTGAGAGATTGATGCCCTGCTGCATGTGAAAGAGGCCTGAACAAGGCAGAGAGAAGCCTGAGCCTCTTCCTCCACACAGAAAAAGTGTTACCACAAAGCTGCAGGTTCGTTAGGGCAGCTACCTGAGCTGGGGGAGATGTAGCCTCAAACTCTTCAAGCCATGTTTCCCACAGCCAAAAGAAGTGACCTAAAGCCATGAATTACTGGCCAGATGAGTTCTCCCAGTAGCTCCTGCTGGCACTGTCCCACTCTGCATGAAGAATTATTGGGGACAGCAGGGATTCAGTCCCTGAGCTCCCACACTCTTGGCCCATCACACTGCTCTGCCATAGCAGCAAACCTCTACCTTCCATTGAGAGCACTTTCTGCAATGCTGTGATAAAGGCCTAAATGAGAAAGAAATCAAGGCCAACACTGGGCACCTTTCCACATGCCTGAATCTTCCTATAAATCTGTCTCTTGACTATTTTTAATGTTTTAGGCTTCGAGCATGTTATTACATTTTACAAATTCTACCATGTTCCTTACTATAGTTTAATTTACAAGTGACATTTTTCTACCCTTTATTAAAATACTATTTCAAGGCTGCAAGTTTCAGACTCTTGATTACTGTGCATTAGTTGGGCTTTTTGTTGGTTTTAGTTGGGGTTTTTTAATCTTTAAACCACAACTTCAAAAAGTAATTCAGTAAGAAACAGATTACCCATGAATATACCTCATCATGGCATGGATTATATTCTTTAAAACCCAATGTAGCTTGTCCTGCCTTTCTCTCTGTACATATTCATATTTTTGTAAATTCACATAAGGTAAGAAGTATGTTAGATGATGAGAGCAACTGTAGTGGTATTGTTTAATTTTCCAGGCTGTTATATCAGATACAGGACTGCTAATCAACACACTGTTGAAAACTGACACAAAATTTATGAAAAAAATGTAAATGTTTTCCCCTTGCATTTAATGAGAGGTGCATGGATGCTCGTTACTGAGGGGAGAACCACTTTTGGATCATTATTTAGAGGATGATATGCAAGTGCTTATGGTTAGTTTCCTGCAGGTCTCAAATAACATAGTGTCTGTGGCTTCTTTCAAGGTAACTCATACCTGGACCAAATGGTGTAAGGCTGTTGCCCTTTGCCTGCTGCAACATGCTGTGGTTCATACCTGCCTTCTATGAAAAGCAGGGCATGAAGGGTGGATTTGTATTCTCATCTTAGTGCCAGGCAGCTGCTCCAAAGGCACATAATGCAGAGAGCATGTAATGAGTGTGACAGTCAGTGTTCAACAGAGAAGCAGAATTACAAAGTCTTGCTTTTCTCCTGCTGTATGACCACATTACCAACTCAAGCACGAAACAACTATGAGACTGATTTAAAAATAGCATGATTTTTAAGTTTACAAGGCCATATTTACAAGTTTCTAGATACACAAACAACAAATAAAACCCCAAGAAACACCTTATTTTATAGTGAAAACATTATTTTCAGTCCTCAAACAATTTTGGACCTTCTGAAGCTGAAACATATATACTGCTAATTTCATTAAATGAAAGTCCCAATCCAAAAATCTGGCAACACTGAGTGATTTATTGATTCAAGAGTCATTAGTCAATTAATTAGCTGGTAAATCCAAACTATGACTGAATACTTTGCTGAATTACTTTTAACTTCGTTGTCATTTAGTTTATATGATTTACCTTGATAGTCAAATTCATGGCTCTTTATGGATTGTCTGGAAGGAACATTTTAACAAGAGAATGATCAGCATGGGTTAAACTAAGAATAGAATAATGCCTAGAGGAATTTCCACCTGTGCTAAAAATAAGCATTACATTCCCAGCTGTCTTTCAAACTTTCCTCAAACAAGGAGTTCATGAGCTATAGCAAATGCACACTTCAATATTCTTACCATCATCTATGCTTCTATTTGTACTGCAGCATTAGCCAGACCTTTGCTGGAGTTGACAGCCTCTCCAGAGTAATGGGTTTGTACATGTGCAAGGAAAAGGCACAGTCCTAAGCAAAAATAGCTTCAATTCTTGGAGGTATTTAGTACGACTCAAACTTGATAGAGACATAGCACAAAAAGGATGTATGTCACAATCACTTCTTCCCAAAAAAAAGAGGAGTACTTTATGTTATGATGCAGGAAGAACAGACATCTCTTGCTGTAACTACTTTCTCTGAATTGTACAAGGCTGCTCTGAAATTTTGGTGGAAATTTTAGAAATCTGAATAACGCAGACCCAGCCAAAATGTAGGTACACAGTTCTTTGCCATTCTGGGGAAAAAATTATTTTTTTGAAAACTACACTGAAGAACTGAGAGAGCTTCATATGACTGGCTTCAGTGCTAGTCTTTGGCTCTAAAGTGCAGTTTGTTTATTTCAAAGTATGAAATTTGCCTGAATATAAAGATGCACATTAGGAGAATCTTGCGAGCATTTTTCCTAGCAAATTTCAGTACTTGGTATTACTTCCTTGAACTTCTACTTAAAATCACTCAGCTCACTATGGCGTGGCACAAGTATCTTCCAAAGATCTCTGTCTGCCATAATGCCCACAATGTGATTAATCACAATCCCTTCAGCATGTAACAATAGTAGGTTTTCTCTCATTCTTTCCATTCTTTCCCATACACAGACAGGCCAATCACACACTTAGAAAGCCTCTGACTTAGAGCTGAGCCTGCTGCTCACATCAGAAGATCCTGAATCTCTCTCTTGTTCTGCCAACAAATTCTTGGTCAGCATGGGTCAGGCACTTGGAGAACCATGTCCCCTGTGGACAGCCAAGATATCCAAATGGATGATTAGGACATCCACATTTTCTTACATTCTTTTCAGTGCAAGTGTTGTTAATGGTTATGGAACTGTAGCACTGCATAGGATATAAATAATAAAATCACCAAAGCATCATATCCACTCAGGATGTATAGTTAATGACTAATGAAATCACACATCACACTGCTCTTCAGACCATAACAGAGTCTGATTAACCATAAGCATTCTGTGCATGTTCACAAATGTGGGAATAAAACATTTCACTTTTACGCACTCTGAATTGCTGAGTTTATTTTAACCTTGAGTTTTCATAGGATTGAAGAAAGACAGTAGCTTCACTCCCATTAATACTGGGAGCCTGCACAGACCTTCACCTTGTTGCAGTAGAATTTTAATGATTTGTACAAATTATCCCTCTACCCCTGAGGTAAGGACCACCTTGTTGAGTATGAGGGAGAGGTGACCTTTCCATTCCTTTTTGGAGTTTCTGTTAGGAATAGTTTAAAACGACCCAGTAGCAGGATTGGTGGGGACTGACAACTTAGATACCAAGTTGTTCACAGGGTCTTTAGGCAGACAATGAAACTTGCAGGACTGGAGGAAAACACCAGCAATCTCTGACACAGACCACTTTAGAGCACCTGAGCAACATGACTCATTATAATTCTCATTAATGACACCTTTAAACTCCATGTATGATGCATTCTATATACATCTGATGAACTGCATTCAGTGTAAGGATGAAAACATTTTGGAGAAAAAAAAAATTTACATCTACATCTGATCACCTACCTATGCAAGTCCTGCCATCAGGCCCAAGCTGCAGCCCCGGAGAAGGACAGCGGCAGCGTACCTCCCCTTTCAGTACATCACAGCCATACTGACAGTTTGCCATCAAACAAGAAAGGGCATCTAGGAAAAAACAAAATTGAACATATTCACATAAGGACTCTGATCAGTACTAGAAAATGACTGAAAATTTTGGAGAATTAAGATGTCATAAAAGTAGAAAAATGCTTGTGAAATTTGGCAGGTATCCATTCAGGCTTCAAAGAGCAAATGCATCTGCTAGTAAAATTTTTCTTTCCACAAACTGCACCTCTAAGAAATACAAATACAAACCGAAAGGAAAACTGCCACAATTGTAGCTACTTGTGCCAGAACAGAGCTCCCATGAGGAATATAAAGCCCAGTATGTACCATAAATGCTCCTGGATGGTACTGCCTTTTTAAAATAGGAGCATCTCTAATTAAAGGCAAGTTCTCTCCCCTTGCCTCTGTCCAGAGGTTATTCAAAATAACCACTTTTATGGGAGCAAGTAGGAACCTGATCTCCAGAGAGATGATGGTACAATTTTATACCAGTCAAACAACCAATATCTGCAGTATTAAAGATTTGACATTCATAAGGCCATAATAGAGCAGAACTGCAGGTGTCTTGCTGCACTGAAAACTGCAAGCATGTGCCCTTAAAGGCCAATTAACAGTGATTTACAGCACTGAAGAATGCTTTTGGGGAAACTTGTAATAAAACTAATAAAATCAAAATAATTGCTCTTGTTTTTATCAGCCTTATTTTATTAGGGGAAAAAAAAAAAGAAGTTCATCTTGTGCAACTGTCTAATTTCCAGCAAGATTAATCTTTTACTTTGGGACTGATCTTCATTTCATAGAAGTTTCCCTGGGACACTCAAGCAGAGATGTTGAGAAGCTTGGAAAAAAGCAAGCAACAAGCCTTGGCGTACTTGAGCATGTTCCATCTGGCATAAGCATGTAGCCATTCAGACAGTAGCACTTGTAGCTGCCATAGGTGTTCATACACCGGTGCTTGCACGGCCGTGGCTTTAGTCCACACTCATTCAGATCTGAAACGAAGGGTACAAGGGAAGAGGGTGGGAAAAGAAACATACAAAGCACGCGTGACCAAACTATTAGTTGAAGTTCCTGGAGAAAGAAGGAAAAATATGGCAATTCGCTTTACAGATGCAGTTCAGCTGATAGCAAGTGTCCAGAACATCCTGCATGAGGCACAAATCCCTCCTGCCAGGTGGTTTATTTCCTTTGGCTTCATAGATATCTTTTCAGAAATGGCAGTGTTAGCGTTAGATGAAGTGCCAACCATTTCATTGGGAACACACAAGATCAGGCTGCCCACATTTTGCCACTGTTCATGTTGATGCTGGGACCAGCCAGCACTCTGGAGGAAGAGGAGGAGGGAGAAAGCAAATGTCACCCTGCAATCACTATCAGTGATTCTGATAGTGACTCAGTGATTCAGCATCATGCTTCAAAATCAGTTGCAGAGAAACCTAGGAAAGCTGCTGCTAACCTACTTTAAACAGTATCACAGAGGAAATTTATTCCTTACCATCCAGAAAATACTGAAAAAACAAAGTGTCTGACATCAGTTATATTTGTCAAGGACTATCCATGTGGGCTAGTATTTCAGATTTACAATTTAATACAGAATTCATGGCTTCAACTGAAAATGTTCACCCTACAATCTTCATGTTAGTAGACAGGGGCTTCAAACAAGAAGTAAAGACTGAGTAGTGATTTCCTTCAGAATTTGCTTCCAAGAATATATGTTGATTTTATCTGAGTAAATCAGAATAATTTGCAACTTAGTGATTTGCATAGTGATGAACAAAGACATGAAAATAATAAATCTACTCACAAATCCAGCCAGCAAGTACTTAACTGAGTTACCAACCCTCATCTCTAATACTGCACAAAGCTGTCTGGAGGTCTGCCACAGAAAGAGGCTTACCATTATTTCCAGAACTTTTCAAAGAGCCATTTCCCACTACTAAACACTATCTCATCAGGTCCCTCCCTAATCCATGTGGCTGAAAAGTAAGCCCTGGGGCTCCTACCACATGGTAGACTCACACACGCAGTAGCCACTTCATAAAATGCCAACTGGGGCAGCAACACATGCTTTTTATGGACTAGAGGTGAAGGCTCAGAGTTAAGATGCTAAAACAGGAGAAATGCACCTCTGGTTAGAATGAATTAATTAATCATTTTTGGACTAAAGTAAAAAACTTAACAAGGTCTGTGTAGTAAATGGAGTGAGAAAAGTTGCATTCACTGTGAAGATGGTTAGAAAAAACACTGCTTCTAGACAACTACACCTGGAATTTTTCAAATTCCTAACATTTGGACTTCAAATTCACCCTGAAATTCACTAATCATTTAGCAACATTATTCATCTTATTCTTTTCAGGCTAAAATATTTGTAAATGGCATTCTAAAATTGAGAAGAGTTTTCCCATTCATTTTGACTTATAAAATGCAGAGACATCACAAGAAAAATAAATGTATCAAACTACAAGTCACTGATGTGATCCAAAATCAGCAACAAGGATGTTGCCTGTTTTGCCACTCCAGTTCTTAAGAGCTCCTAACAATGTTTATGTGTATCATAAAATCTGTTGTCTTCTGACCTACTTTGTTTTCATCTTCATGGGGTCAAGGAACAGCACAAAGTCCTTGGGGTATCTGGCCCTCCCCCCAACCCTTCCCCTAAGTGATGGATATGATCTATTTTACTTCGTTTTCCAAGGCCTCAGGAGGAGCAGCATGTTTAGGGGTAAGAGTAAGTCCTGATCTCCTCTTCTGCAAGATGAAAGAGGTACAGGATATATTTTCCCTTTCTTCACGTGGAAGGCTGAACAAGACTTTTCTATGAAGCCTGAAGGGGAATGTTTGCTCCTCAAGTGGTGAGAAAGATCAGGTGAACATAAGCAGGAGTTGTGATGAAAGGTTGCAAGAATAAGGGCAGGGAGAACATACTTCTTCCAACAGGCACCAATACCACAATCACAAGAATGTACCTGCTGGGTTTGAGAGAAACAGCTGTAGAAGAGAGCAGTGGTTTTGCCTGGCCAGGTTTTGGCAGTGGAGGAGCTACAGGGGTGACTTCTGTGGAAAGGTGCTGGAAGCTTCCCCATGTCCAGCAGAGCCAATGCCAGTGGCTCCAGGATGGACCCACCACTGTAGCAAGGCCAAGCCAATCAGTGATGGTGAGAACACCTGTGTGATAGTGTATTTAAGAAAGAAAAAAGTTATTGCACAGAAGTAACTGCAGCCAGAGAAGAGAAAATATGTGAGAGGAACAACTATGCAGACACCAAGGTCAGGGGAGAAGGTGGAGGTCCTCCAGCCCCCAGAGCTGAGGACCCCCGGCAGCCTGTGATGAAGACCATGGTGAAGCAGCTGTGCCCCTGCAGCCCATGGAGGTTAATCCACCTGTAGCTCACGGAGGACACCACGCTGGAGCAGGTGGATTCCCAAGGGAGGCTGTGAACCCGTGTGGACCCCGTGGAGAGGGGAGACCCACACTGGAGCAGAGTTCCTGGTAGGACTTGTGATGCTGTCAGAGACCTGTGCTCGAGCAGGCTGTCCCTGGAATGCATCCTGTGAAGAGTGACTCACACTGCAGCAGTTCATGGAGAACAGCTCCTTGTGGGAAGGACTCACATTAGAGAAGTTCACAGAGAGCTGTCTCCCATGGGAGGGACCCAAAGCTGGAGCAAGGGAAGGGCTCCTCTCCCTGAGAGCAGTGGCAGAAACAACATGTGATGACCAAACCGTACCCCCCACTCCTTATCTCCCTGTGCCACTGGGGAGCAGCAGGTAGAGTTGGGAAGGAGGGAAATGTGGGGGAACGTGTTTTTAAGGTCCACTTTATTTTCTCACTATCCTGCTCTGCTCTTTTTAGTAATAAAATCATTTAATTTTCCCCAAGTTGAGTGTGTTTTGCCCATGACAGTATTCAGTGAGTGATCTCTCCTGGTCCTTATCTCAACCCATGAACCTTTAGTTAAATTTTCTTGTTCCTCTCCATTTTTCAGAGAGGAGAGTGGCTTTGGTGGGTGCCTGGCATGCAGCCACAGTGAACCCACTATCAAGAGATGTACATCTTCTGTGAAAGCAGGATCTTCTGCTAAGAGCTGTGACTAGAGACAGCAAATAGAAATGCAGCAGATGATTATGCTAGAGGGGAAGGACAAGTTTTCATCCTGAAAACCTTAATGTAAAAAAGCTTTACATAAAAATGTTCAATCTTTGGTGGGTGCCTGGCATGCAGCCACAGTGAACCCACTATCAAGAGATGTACATCTTCTGTGAAAGCAGGATCTTCTGCTAAGAGCTGTGACTAGAGACAGCAAATAGAAATGCAGCAGATGATTATGCTAGAGGGGAAGGACAAGTTTTCATCCTGAAAACCTTAATGTAAAAAAGCTTTACATAAAAATGTTCAATAATAAACAGATGAAAGCTCATGTTTTGGAAGGCAAACTTCTCTGGGCAGAACAAAAAAAAAAAAACCTGTCTTCTTTTTTTCTTCTGTAGAACATATTACAAGTAGGCAGCTCCTGACAGACCTTGAAGCAGTATTAACATATTTATTACACACACAATATGTCTGTAAAAAAATTCATTTTTAAATTCAAAAACTCTGTTAGCATTTTATCTCAATTCATAAACTTCTCCCCACAGAGCCCACACTATTGAATATACTGAGGTTCATTGAAAACTATCATTCTGAAGAGAAAGAAAAGTTGTCCAAAATATTTGTATTCTTACTCTCTTGTATAAAAATCATCGCTTTAAAAAATAAATGCATTACAGAGCTAAGTATGAAATACTTAACTAGAAGTAGGGACAGAGTGAGGAAAGGCAACAGGTAACACTGAAATTAAGTTGCTAGGGAAGGATTTTAACAGTGTCTTGTGTTAACTTCTAGTGCCTAAATCCCACTGCACTTCAGCTCCTAAGTTTAGACACTCCTGAAGACTTAAGAACTCTCTTGCACTTATCTCCAGAGTTACAACCACAGACTCAAAGTTGAAAATAGTACTTTATGACTGTTCTCAGTTTACCATCTTGCATAAAATATAGATTGCATTATGAGCCTTAAATAATCATATCTTTCCATAGGACTCTGAATTCTACACCACCATTTGGTACAAAGCATTCTTAGGTACAGAAATGAAAGCTCTGGTACTGACAAATAGACAGCTATTAGTAACATACTCTGGCATTCAAAAGCAGGTGCAATCAACTGTATTATAGTATCATATCACATTCTCTTTGTGGAATTTGACTAATTATTTCTATTGCCTTTGTTTCATTCTATTTCTCCCTGTGGCCAAATGCTGCAAGACTCCTTTGATTTGCATCTTTAAAAATATGCTGAAAGTAAAATACCTGCGCTTTGAAAAAA